>NC_072736.1:17500-294026 GCF_026930045.1 Uloborus diversus | reverse complement strand
CATCTATATTTTCATATCAGAACTATATTTCAGCAAGATGGATCTCAGATCCGTATCCTTTTATATCAGATCTATATCTATCTATCAAATCTATATTTTCATAGAGAATGAAAATATAGCTCAACTTATGACCTATATTTTCATTTTTTTCATTAAAAACTTCTATTTAATGTGCTTTTAACGAAGAAGAATGAAAACTATGGTATGAGAAAAGGATTAAATTTCAAAACTGCATGTATGAGCTAGAAAATCGTTTCGAATACTTTATGCAATTTGCTATAACAAGGTGCCCAGGTTTAGGCTCTTGGAATTGAGTATCAAGCATGCACGCAGTTGAAATTAAAATTAGTACGCACGTCTACTAAAAGATTTAAGTCACTCTGTCAGCGCCTGAAAAATCCCAACAGGGTTATATCTTACGATTTTCACAGAGTTAAAGACATATTATTTCATCTACACGCAATGCGTAAGCATAATTATTTTCTCCATTTCACTGAATAACGATTCTTAAATTTGAATTATTTTTCATTCTTCATATTTACTTGTTATGCATCATTTTAAATTATTCCAACATTTTCTCAGACACACTTGACTTAAATATTTATAGACTTAAATATTTATCTTTTTACAAAACGAATGATTTTCTTCCATTTTAATGAAAAAAGGGAAGAAATCATGTAAATAATTACGAGCTTCAATTTTATTAATTCATTTTTTAAAATTCATTTCAGAATGTGTATTTGTAAGCTTAAACATTTCAATTTGCTGTAATGACCTGATAAATTTAAATCATGCTTAACATTGACTTTCAAAAAGGTAAATTTGGCAATAAAGACAGTTTGTTCTGATTTCATTAAAATATATTATATTTCAACTTCTATTTGCAAGCTTAAACATTTCAATTTGCTGCAATGCCCTGATAAATTTAAATCATGCTTAACATTGACTTTCAAAAAGGTAAACTTCGCAATAAAGACAGTTTGTTCTGATTTCATTTTAATATATTACATTTTAACGTGAGTTGTCATCTTTTGGTGACCTTGTGCCTAAAACAAAAATTAAATTAATGCCTTTACTAAAGGCATTAATTTAATTTTTAAGATTTATTTCCTTAAATAACCAAAATTAAAAGGAACCACTATTTTCTAAAACTTAATTGTTAGTTTTCCTAAGTATTTTCTCTCATATGAAAAAAAATATTATTTACAATTCTTTCTAATGTTCTTAATGATACAATTTTCTTTAAACCATTTTGATTTTATCAACTGTGTTAACTTAGCCTTGTTACAAATACATGTAGAACTATTTATTAAGATTTCTTGATGAAAAATCACGGTAAATAACAAATATTAATAGTTAATGATAGTGATATTTAGAAAGTAAACTATTGAATCACATTACAATTGCCAATAATGGGAAAATGACATTAAAATTGGAGCAAAAGGAAGTTATGTGATGCACACATCAGCTCGTTTTCAAAATATTACTCGAAATGAGTATTTTGTGTACTTTCTAAAAAAAATTAAGACTGAGTGTGTTTTAAACCAGAGGGTATTCAAAATTCTATGTGACCCTTCTTCGGGAAAATTCTATTGCGAAAGCAAGAAACTAGTCCTAAGGTTTTAATAAATATGTTCCACGTTTTTAAAGTTAACAACACATGTACGGCAAACTTCGTACTAAGAACATAAAAATTCGGAACTCTTAATCAGCTCTAGCTTATAAAATGTAACTTAAATACGTCTAATAAGAGATAATGATATTTTTATACTACACTTTCGCCAGTTTGGTGAAAAATCAGGCAAAACACTTAAAATTGAAAGTCAAATGTGCAGTTAAAGATATTATTTTGGGTTAACTGAAATTTTCTATGATGGCTTGGTAAGAGTCAACTTTGCCATCTATAGGCATTACCTATTTCTCAATTTCGTTTATTTTACTCTACTCTATTACACAATCTACAAACATAGCAATAATTTTTAAAAATGTAATCTTTACTAATAATAAAGCTGAAAGTCCCTCTGTCTGTCAGGATCTCTGTGACGCGCATAGCGCCTTTACCGTTCGGCCGATCGGCCGATTTTCATGAAATTTGGCACAAAGTTAGTTTGTAGCATGTGGGTGTGCACCTCGAAGCGATTTTTCGAAAATTCGATGTGGTTCTTTTTCTATTCCAATTTTAAGATCAAAACTATCATAAGATGGACGAGTAAATTACGAAATTATCATAACGTGGAACCGTAACATGGGCACAAGCCAATTGGCGAGATACGAAATCATCATAACGTGGAACCATAAAATGGGTACAAGCCAATTGGCAAGAAAATTCATCATACATTATTTGTAAATATACAAGCGAACCAAAAGACCTTTTAATTTTTCTATTACGGACAAAGCCGTGCGGGTACCACTAGTGCTTCAATGAAACGCAGTTGGGTACAATTTTCATAATGAGGGTGAAAACTATTTTCTGCAAGAAAACGAAATGTACTAAAAGAAAAATATTTTGCCGCTAAGTTTACACAACCGAATTTCGAAACAGAAAATATTCAGTTCAAACACAAAAAAACTTAATCCTTAGATGGCGTTTCCTTCCTCCCCTTATTTTCGTTTAAACTACATCGGACGTAAACGAAAAGTATTCACCGAACTTTATTCTTATCTGTCAGTCATTATTTCTGAACTGAGGCATCCTCCTCTTTCGAACTGATTATTTCCTTCTTCCGGCACGTTTCCGAAGGCCCTTAAAACGTTCTTTTTTCCCCTTGTGTCGAGACATATAAATGCTGTAAAAAAAAAAGAGATTTAAAGCTATTTTATCTCCTAAATATTTATTTAAAAATAGGAAAAACGTAAGTATATAGCAGCATAGTGAACTAATTATTGAAGTAAAGTGCGTAAATTTATTTACAGAATTGTTTCTATCTGTTTAATGCATTTTTAAGGAAAGTAAAACAGAGCTAAAGCAATATTATCTTTCAAGAAATTCCTTTTTTTTTTTAAAAATAAATAAAGCATTTTTTATCTTTAATAATAATAAAGCTGAAAGTCTGGAATCTCTGGATATCTGGGTCTCTGTGACACGCTTAGTGCTTAGACCGATCGGCCGATTTTCATGAAATTTGGCACAAAATTAGTTTGTAGCATGGGGGTGTGCAGTGCACTAGGGTGGTTCTAAAAAATTTTCTTTTAGCTGGAGTCCAGGCCACCCCCTATATTTTTACTAGGCTTACTATTAGTATTAGGGGAAGGCTGCCGTCAATAGACCGGTTCCATGACTAGACCGCGAAGATATTTCCCGTAGCAAAGTTAGTGCAGACGCGTAATCAGTTTTAGTACCTTCCTTTGTCTGAAAACAGTCTACTGCAGAGTCGACAAGTAGATAAAATGACTTAATCATATTGATAATCGGTCAAATAATATTTCTACCATTATCTTACTAATTACTGAGATTTTCATTTAGTTATAACATGCTTTGAATATCACTGATCAATTAAACACGAACATTGACTTGAAAGAGTGCCTTTTCAAGTACAATTTCAATTGCGTAATGTTTCATCCTGATTTGCCACAGCAGTAACACCTATACGAATATTCAAAATGACGCAGTTGCTATCATTGGACCGCTAGGTGTTTTTACGAATGGACACATGACAAAGTGGTTCATTCATGGAGAATCACAAATACTGTTGTAACTTCAGCTAAATTACCTTTGAAAGTTGCTCAATTGTTTTTAAATAAATATATTTAAATTGAAAAAAATCTTTCTCAATAATTCATTAAAACTCTTTTACTTTTTTATAATTTCAATTCAAAGTTTTTAACAAAATTGATTAAAAATTTAAAACAAAATAATACAGTTTCAAATTCTTTTGCTATTCCAGAAAAAATGCAAAAATGAGTAAAATATGGCCAGTGGGCAAGTGAGTAACGTGCTACAGTAGCTTATAGAAATGGTGGTATGGACCTTAACGAATTCTGCCGACAGTATCGAGTCTTGAAAGCGTATTTAAACAGTCGCATGGAAGAAAAAAACCGGTTTGTTCTTACCTTAGTCAGTTACTAAAAATTTAGGAGATAAACCCTCCAAAATAGGTATATAATTCCGAAATAGAGGAACAAATAAATTAGTGATTCGTATTTTGAAACTCGAGAAGACATTTTTGAAATTACTTCCAAAAAATTAGGGGAATTGATTTTTTAAGAGGCTGAGAAAAATAACATTTCCCACAGGTTTAATTAGGACAAAAAGTCTGTTAGTATTATAGTCTTTGGTAGTTTGAGACTTAAACTTCTGGTTTCTGTAATAAAATGATCAATACGTTATTTGAAATTTTTGAGAAGAACTACAATCTTGCGTCGAACAAAAATGTTCAAAATGGATTAACAAAACTCCCAACAGTTCAAAAGAGGTTGAAAAGATATTAGCTAAGAACAAAGTTGCGTAGGTTAGGAAAATACCAAGTATTTAATGAGGTGTGAATGACAACTGCTATGTGTTGTGCGAGTGCTGGTTTTTTTTTATGTTTCTCTTATCCGAAAATAAAACATTTTAGTAAGTAAATTTATTTTTTCTATAATTTATTGTTATTTCTAGTGTTTATTAATTGCCTGTTATAAAAATTTGCAAGTTTGTAATATTTGTAAGCATTGATTTTTTAATTTTTGAATGTGGTCCATCGATGGAAACACGATGGTCCATCCATAGCAACCGGTTACCTTGAACGGATTACATGCTGAAGTATTTATTTTTAATTTTCGTTCTTTATTATGCATATTTATTATGACAGTTAATAATATTATTGAATGATAAATATGCTTAGAAGTTCTTTCAATAATTAGCATGAAATTTGAGTTGCATTTCCTTTCTAAAAGAATCAAAAGCTGTTATGAGGTTCATTGACGGTAACCTGCCCCTAATATGGTAAACTAACAGAACTTAAAAAGTAGTTTTTCGAAATTAAGAACGTGTCACGTGACTCCTATTTACCAGGGAACCACACGAATCTTGAAATAAATTTTTAAAAAAGTTCAGATTTCTCGCAATCGAAAGAGCATAATAAGGCATATTTTATGCCAAAAGTAGTTATCGTCGCGCCCCCGTTATCGAGACATAAGGTCTTAAGTCTGCCGAAATGTTAAGAAAAGTGCCAAAATTTAAAGGTTTGGCGAGAAATTAAAGCCATCTTGCGATTTTAACGTCAGAATGTGGCAGGACATCAATTTGAATAGCATGTGAAAGGTGTTTTTTATTACTCACCGATGCTCACTCAACTTGACGACATTTTAAAAAAGTTTGACAGACTTTAAGGCCTCGTATTTCGCTGACGGAGACATGAGGGCAAATAGTTTATACTTCTGGAAACATGTTTTAATGCCCACTATCGTTAACTTCTTATTAAAATTTCTTCCGTTTTTACATTACCATGTGGCTTTTTAGTTTGTCTCTCCACTTCCATTTCCATAATATAACTATTTTATACTCGTATTGTCTCTTCAAATCCAAGCAGAATCCTGAAACAATAAAAAGTAACCAAGATATCATATAAGACAGTGAGAAGCAATGGATGTAATTAGACTTTTTAAAGTTTCGTATAAAACGCGTTTAATGTTCAGATCCTAGGTAGGCTTTCATTGACATTTTTTTCTCCAAATCATGCTGTATAGCAACACCCACCTAGTACCATCTCTTGCCCCATAGCAGATGAGAGATTCACCTATCATTTGTGCTAGTTTATCTCCAAAATTTTTATTTTGGCATTTAAATCCCTTTGCTTCAGACTGCCTTATATTTGAAATTATTGTGGGGGAAAAGGTGTAGTTATTAACTGGTGAAACTAACCTAGCCAAGAGTCACGTAGCCCTAAAGTCTCTAAAGTCTCATGTTTCTTCATAATAAATAATTTTGCAAACATCTAAAATCTCAACCAAACTTTATTCCCTATTGTAGTTAATAAACGTAAAAGACGTTGTTCAAGAAATGTCTTTTATTCAGTCGGGAACTAAAGTTTACGACTATAATAGCTTTCACAGAAATAGTTTAATACAAACTATATCGCATGTTCCTTCCAAAGAGAATTGAATTCTATTTGCGAAATGTTCACGGAAATATGAATTTTCATGAGTCTCTCAATATCACCATAACAAACTACAGTAGGATTTGAAAGCAGCACTCTATAAAGAATTGCGTGGTGGCTAAGTTTTTATTGCTCGAGATTTTATGAATTTTGAAAGTAGTGCTGAGTCAGTAAAAACTTGCATTTGAATTTTACAACCGAGCTCTTAAAGTAAAATTAATTCTCTACACCAGTATACTATGCTCAGAAACAATTTCCATCATTGAATTCCAATATTGTTCCTGAATTATGTTTTTCTTTTACAATATCTTTCGAAAAATGTTTTGTACGTGCGCTTCCTTAGACTATTCTAAGTTAGCAATGAGGAAATACCTTTGTGCCGAGCAATAATAAGAATATCCGACGTTGTTTAGCAGAAATATGCAGATTACTGAATACACGTGTTTCGGGGTGTCCAGGAACTCCTTTTTCAATTCAAAATTGTGAGCTTTTGGATGTAAAGATATCCGGTAAAAGCAATGTAAAAAAATCGTTGCTTTTACTGGATGTCTTTACATCCAAAATCTCTCAACTTTCAATTGAAAAAAGGGTTCCTGGAAACTACGAAACACGTGTATTCAGTAATCTGTTAATTTCTTCTAACCAACATTAGATATTTTCTGTCATTTAGTTTTGTACTCTTTATAATATTTGTTTTTGTTATTATGCTTTACATACTCGTATAACATATAACCAATTGCGTAGAAAAAGGGGTGATCCCTGATCCGAACCGCTTGAAGCACAAAATTAAGCTGCAAATATTAAAATTAAAGTGTTCCATTCCACTTAGAATACTTTTTTCATCATAAATATAACGTATATTAAATTAAAATCAAATTATCTCTGCTTTAATTAACTTTTCCAAGTTTCAGAGTTGTCCGACTTTATGCTGGTCATTCCTCTTGAAAAGTTTCTACCTACGCCACTGAATATAACGGAAAAGTTTGATTTTTTTTGCCCTGTCGGAAAAAATCTCATTGAATACTAAAGAAAAGGTTTACTGAAAACATTACTGGTATAAAAGAGAAAAAATATCTTGAAAGTGAAATATTTCCACAAAAGACAAAAATCGGTTCTAATCTCGTCACTCGGTATCACGAAGGATTTGGAACTTTCGTGATGTTCTAAGAACTCTCCCGGGTGTCGTTGGAGTTGTGTAAATGGACGCGGAGGGAAAAGTTCTTGGCATCATAATGGCGTTCCACATTCCTCTCAAGAACGATTTGAGATTTCTGTTCCGAATTCTTCGAACCCATTCCATTGGGCACGTTACTTCGATTTGATCTGGAATTGGAGTGATTAACGTTCTAATTTTCCATTCAACAAGTCTATTATCGAATTACTGGTGTTTTTACTTCATTTTGAGAAGTAAAGAAAGTATTGTATTCGGGAAAAAATTTTCACTCAAAAATCGGATTTAATTTCCATTTTGCTCGCCCCTGAATGAGTATTGAGTCTTTTGTTTCAACCCTACCACACGTGGATATATACCTAAGACACCCGAAATACCCATACTTTGACGATCCCCGAATTAATTACAACGAGTTTTCTCGTGATGTCTGTAAGTAGGTATGTATGTGCGTATGTATCTCCCATAACTGAAAAACGGTATGTCCTAGAAAGTTGAAATTTGGTACGTAGACTCGTAGTGAGGTCTGGTTGTGCACCTCCTGTTCAGCTTGCATTCGGATGCTCCAAAGGGGATCTTTTACACTTTTTTGGGGGGAAAGTATTGTTAATTTCAATGCAAACTCAAGTGGTGTTGTAATTTGGCAAACAATTGGCGATATATCGGCAAGCTTTTGGTCGCCAAGTTATTTCGCCAAATGGGTGACAAATTTACCGTTTTTTTTTCTTTTTCTTTTTAATCTGGTTTCATTTTGGCCACTATTGGCGATATTTAGAGAGTTACCATTGAATCACATTAAAATGTCCAATATTGGGAAAATTAATCTGTATAAAACTTTTTCTTTTTTTTTTGAGCAATCACGATTGCTTATTGTTCTCACTTGACTGTTTTTGGCGTTCCTATGATTTTATTTTCCCACCAGCACCCTCCGCAGCATCACCGTCGACCGGCTCCTCATGATGCTGCACCTGTAGCGAAAACCGTCTCCAGGTTTCGTCGATGTCCTACACTTACACGCATACATACACGCACCTACACACATATACATATATACACTTACACACACATACATACACCTAAACACATACACACAACTACCCACACACTGATGCCTGCACACAGACACAAACACATATGCCTACACACACATACACATACCCCCACCCACAAACACACATACCTCCACACACAAACACACACGCCTACATACACACACTCGTGATTGCGAAAAACATAATTTGAATTCAAGATGACAAAATTCAAAATATACTTTTTTTTTTTTTTGTTTCAGCTCGCAACAAAGTTGGGGGTAAAAATATTTAAAGTGTTTCTTTGCTTACTCCATGGAACTATTATCATTAAAATGGCGTAAAAGGAAGTAATGTGATGCACACATCAGCGGGTTTAAGGCTGAGCTGTTACCGTATTAAAGACCTCAAAGAAAATGGCTGATTTTGAGCAGTACTTTTTGCACTCATTTACTACCAGATCCAAAGAACGGTTAAAGAATCACGAAAAAAAGAATTCGGTAAAGTAAAAATAATGGCAAAACTCTTTAGTTGTCAGTGGCCAGTAGTAACAACTGCATTAGAAGACACTCTTTTAAGGGGTTACAGTATTTCAAAAATAATGAAACAATTAAAAAAAGTTTTTATTGATTTTTTCAAAACTAAAAACTATTCTAAACACAGGGAAAAAGTTTCATTGCTTTAGTTCAAATATTTAAAAAGTTATGAGTGGTTTTAGGCCATGCTCGCTATGTATCTTATGCAAAAGAAAAACTTTAAACTGCTTTTTCTCGATGATGGTATTTTTGTGTTTTCATGTCATTAGAATCCCTAAGGATTTTTTTCTATTAAAGATACAGCTTTAAAGTAATACTTTTTGCAATTGGGATAACATATTTGACAAAACTGTGCATTGGATAAGCATTTTATAAATTACTCTAATGTTTAGAGCATGTTAAACCTTTAAAAACCAAATTTTTTTTTTTAAAAAAAAGTTCGATTTTTTACATAATTAATCACAGAAAATTTTCGAATGAACTCGTAAGCAAATGAATGCACAGATTTTTAGAGATGGTTTTAGTGATCGTTTAGCAAAAAAAAAAAAAAAAAAAAATTTAATTAGTGCAAAAATAAAAAAGCCTTAGGGATTTCAAAAAAAATTTAATTTTTTCAATTTTTTGAACTTTTAAAACAAGTAGGCAATATTTTTAAGTTTTGAAAAAAAATTATTGATTAAGAAATAAGTATGCATGTTATGGTTTTAAAGAAATATGAAATTTACTTAAATTATAAAAAAAATGTTTGAAAGGTACTGTGATCCCTTAAATCAAAATATCAAACGATTTTTTATCATATCCTTTTGATGTTACTAATTATAAGTACCATAAACTCTCATTTATTTGCGAAATTAAGTGGCAAAGGTACCGCGGATATAAAAATCGAGGTTTACCCGCAAAAAGACTAACAATGACGGACAAATTATTTTTTAAAAAAAATCCTGCTCAAAAGCCTCACTGGATTAATGCAACCGAACGTTACGCAAACCGTTAAAATATATGCAGTGGCGCACATAGACATTTTTTAAAGAGGGGATCCAGAGTCGAAAGTCGACCATTCTCGTATCATACTATTCAAATACGGCGCCAAAAAAAATTTGAATTGATGGATTGTCGGCAAAGAAAACTCAAAAATTTAATTATTCAATAAATAAATTAGTCTTAAACCAATTAAATTATTATAAGACATTAACTAAATTAAATTACCAGAAAGCAATAATTTATGTATTTTTCTTTTTTAATAAATAAAAAACAAAAAGCAAACAAACCATTTGTGGTAGACCGCGAATCTTTTTCGGAATATTTTGTTTTTCATCTTCACGTACTTTTTTCAAAAAATATAATAATGTGATTCGTTTTATTTTCTGATTTTATCACTCATTTTTACAATAGAGTTAAAAAATTGAATTTTGCAACTAAAAATCGAAATAATTTGTCGCTGCATCGAAAGAATATCCGCTTTACATAGTCATGTAAAAGCATGGAATACAAATAGTGAAAGACATTTTGATTTGCTTGTCACTTGGAATTAACAGTGCAAGTGGTAAGATTGCTACTTATAGACAATTAAAAAAAAAGAAACGAGGATGATAGGAAGGGGAGGGGGGATGCTACGTTTTAAATGAAATCTTTGTCTTTATCTTTATCTTTACTAATAATAAAGCAGTAAGTCTCTCTGTCCGGAGGATGTCTGGATGTCTGGATGTGTGTAGGATGTCCGTAGGATGTCTGTGACGCGCATAGCGCTTAAACCGTTCGGCCGATTTTCATGAAATTTGGCACAAAGTTAGTATGTAGCATGGGGGTGTGCACCTCGAAGCGATTTTTCGAAAATTCGATGTGGTTCTTTTTTTATTCAAATTTTAAGAAAAAAAAACTATCATAAATTACGAAATTATCATAACGTGGAATCGTAACATGGGCACAAGCGAATTGGCGAGATACGAAATGATCATAACGTGGAACTGTAACGTCGGTACAAGCCAACTGGCGAGAAAATTCACCATACATCATTTGTAAATATACAAGCGAACCAAAAGACCTTTAATTTTTCTATTACGGGCGAAGCCGTGCGGGTATCACTAGTACTAATAATAAAGCTGAAAGTCTCTCTGTCCGGAGGATGTCTGGATGTCTGTAGGATGTCTGTGACGCGCATAGCGCCTAAACCGTTCGGCCGATTTTCATGAAATTTGGCAAAAAGTTAGTTTGTAGCATAGGGGTGTGTACCTCGAAGGATCTTTTCGAAAATTCAATTTTATTCTTTTTCTATTTCAATTTTAAGGGGAGTCAGTACCCTCTATACCGTCAATGTTAATTTTCATAGGTTCATGTACCTGTTTCTGAAAATCTGTTTAAGATACATTTATGAAATTTTTTCTGTACCTTAAGTAGACTGTTTTCTCTATACTGAAGTAACATTTTACAGAAAGGAAGCTTAGTTTTTTTTTAAAAAATTCTAATGCATAAATCACTGTATTTTTTTTCAAAAAATGCCATTTTGTAACACGAAATCAGCTCTATAACAAAATATTTTTTGAATATGAGAAAGATTTTACTTCAGTATATGCAATTATATGTATGGAATAGGTGGTAAAAATTTCAAAGCCTTAGACAACTTAGTTTCTGAGAGAAAGGAACATTTAGTTTCAAAAATACCATTTCCAGATATTGCAATTTAAAGGGGAAAATCATACCTTATCAACATGCGTTTAAATTTTTTTAAAGCTTATTTTAACTTACTTCTAATATGAGCACCATCATGAAATTTGTATCATTAAAAAGGTATTGAAATGGAGTTTCAAAACATATAAAAATCAAAAAATCAAATTTTTGAAAGTATTTAGGGTACTGACTCCCCTTAAGAACATTTTCTGGAGCAAAATTATCATAAGATGAACGAGTAAATTACGAAATTATAATGACGTGGAATGGGAGAGCGAATGAACATCGCCAATTGGCGAAAAATTCGTCATCCATTATTTGTAAATATACAGGCGAACCAAATGACCTTTTAATTTTCAACTACAGGCAAAGCCGTGCGGGTACCACTAGTTCAAAAATAAATGCAAATGTTATGACGTGATACGCAGAAATACACTACAAAACCTCGAACAATTTGAAAAACCACACCCTATGCGCACATATAATATATTTTAAACACTTGTTTGAAATAAATGTGAACCTGCACGGAAACGTGCGCTAGTTCAATTTTGTGGGCAAGCGCGCCAAGGGGGCGAATTTTTGCAATTTTTTGTGCCGATAAAAGTAGCTTAATCAATGCAGCAATAAAAAAGATAAATTATATTAAAACGCCATCTTGCACCTTTCTTGCGATTAAACTGTTGGCAAAGGTTTGGAAAGTTACTATCTTCTATTTGTTAGCAAATAAGGCTTTAAAAATAATTTTCTATTTTTTCTATTTGATTCTATTTTTACTAGGATATTTCGATGATTCGGAAATCGGCACAAACGTCAAATTTTTGCGTGAGTATTTTTTTTTTTTGGTAACCCTGTTGTTTTATGAAAACCTTATGCAAATGAATATTTCCTTTTTCTTTGTATGAGTATTCAAAGTAAAAACATTCTTAGCGCTGGCACTGGTGCCAAAACTTTAACGGCAATCAATTAAGATCATCAATTTCAAAATAATCGAAATCTTTCCACTTGTGCGAACAGCAGAATTTTGTGAAAGGGATTACGTGAGCAATTATACGTTAGATCAAAGAACTCATGAGATATATATATATATATATATATATATGGCTACAATATACTAGTTATATATTCTCTATAGAATCAGAGTGATGGTTTTCTCAAAAGTACTTTTATATGACTCTAAAAAATCAATGACTTTTGAACCATTATAAAGTTGTATTTTGCTATCTTAGCATGAGGACATCTTTAAACTAGCTGATGTGTGCATCACATGACTTCCTTTTACGCTAGTTTAATGATAATAGTGCCTTGGAGTAAAAAAGGAACACTTTAAATATTTTCCCCCCAAGTTTGTTGCGAACTGAAGCAGAAAAACGCATTATATAGATTAATTTTCCCAATATTGGATATTTTAATGTGATTCAATGTTTAACTTAAACATTGGCAATAGTGGCCAAGACGAAAAAAAAATGAATGAATTTTTTAAGAAAAACGCAAAATTTGTCACCAAGTTGGTGAAGACACTTGGAGACCAAAAGCTTGGCTATATATCGCCAAGTGTTTGCCAAATTACAACAACACTTGACTTTGCATTGAAGTTAACAATGATATTCCACAAAAATGTGCAAAAGACCCCCTTTGGAGCATCCGAATGCAAGTAAAAGAGGAAGTGCACAAATAGACCCCACTAGGAGTCTACGTACCAAATTTTAACTTTCTAGGACATACCGTTTTTGAGTTATGCGAGATACATACGCACATACACACATACATACAGACGTCACGAGAAAACTCGTTGTAATTTATTCCGTACCGCCAAAATGATATTTCGGTTGTCTACGTTCTGTGGCATGTATCCACGGGCAGTCGAGCTAAAAGGAAAAAAAACTCAATATTCATTCAGGGGCGAGCAAAATGGAAATTAAGGCCCATTTTTGTGTTTTTTTTTTTTTTTTTTTTTGTGAAGATAATACTTTCGTTACTTCGTGAAAGGAAATAAAAATATGGGATAGTTCGTGAACTAATTTTCGGCATTTGTAAAATAAAATATTTATACTTTATACAAGAAACAGCCGATTTTACTTCTTGTTATTGTTCTTCTGAAAAACAAGTAAATATCGAGTTTTTGAAAATAACGCAATTTTAAAATTAGTACCGAGCTACAAGTGTAGTTAGGTACTGTAATTTTTATTTTAATTAACAAAATTGTATAAACTAAATTTCATGACGTGAAAATATTCGTTACAATTCAATTTTTCTACTAACATTGAATAAGGAGCAATATACGAACAAAAAGTTTATTCGAAAAAATTGGTTTTGAAAAAATTCGTTTTTTTAGGGTAAAAAAAACAGAGAAAAAGAAAAGAAAACCTTGCTCTGTTATCTCAACGCTTTAAAGCGATAAATTTGACGTTTACATTAAGCTGTCGAGGAAAACTTCGGTGCGAAGTTTTTGTTCTTTGCAGTGCCACTAAATGGATAATGGCATATAACACACTACTGGATGTCTTCTGTGCAAAGTGTTCGTTTGCTTCCGGAAAGGGGAGTGTTGTTAGAATAGAATAAAGCTCCGAAACAGGAAACGTTCGATTCCGAAATTATTTCCTCGAGTGTATGATAATGGTTGAGTTGAAAGATAAGTAAGCCCGCCTGATGTCTTCTTCCCTTATGTCTTTAAAGGTACTTTCACACTATAAACTGTTGTCTTTTAACCGAAAGGTATTTCCTTTTTATTTTAAAACACTTGGTTTTCGGATCACATAACTTCCTTTAACTCCAATTTAATGTAATTTCCCCATTACTGGCAATTTTAATGTGATTCAATAGTTTACTCTCTAAATATCACCAACAGCGGCCGAATTGAAACAGATTTTTAAAAAAAATCGCCAAATTTGTCACCAAGCTGGCAAAAAACTTTGCGACCAAAAGACTGGCGATATATCGCCAAGCAGGCACGTAGCTAAAACTTTGTTAAGGGTGGGGCCCAAGGTTGCACGAACTTCAAAAGAGGATGCATGCTAAAGCAGAATTAGTAGCTGATAATTACACAAGACTAAGATAAATCCAATTAAAACTGATCATTAAAATATGATAATTAACTAAAATCAATTAAATAATTGAAATTAATAGAGTCATTAGTTAAAATTAGTTAACAAAAAGTTTATGTTAAGTGGCAAATTAATTATTGTCAGTTTGTAAATTAACATTAAACTGAAAGTTATCACATATAAAGTTTCCAAATATGGGTGAACCTCTGTCCTCCTGAAAATAAGTGATATATTTTCTATTAATAAAAAGGGCACAATAAAAGACAAACGGAAAACGAAAACTGTTCTAGAAATTACTTGGAAAATGCATGCGATAATTTAATAAAATATTAAAGCTTTGTAATATATTTCAACAAAATATGTACATTTGTGCTTATGCCATTTTATTTGAAAACTAGAAAGTCACCCGTCAAGGCATGACGGGTGAAAATTGCTTCAACTCTTCTTCATTTGAACGAGGCAATTGCCTGTTTGGTGATATTTTGATAGTTGAAATTTTAACTCTAACATCAGTGGATTTACCCTAAACTCCAGTAGATAGCGTTCATTGTTTTCGTTTCTTCATTCCTCTGATATGACACAGTCTTACCAGCAAAACTGTTCAAGTTACCGGATCGAGTTCAGCCTTGTCACAATAAAGCCTTTCCTTGCATGTTAAACATTACCAAAACATATTATCGAATTACGCATCATATCGTGGTGCGAATTCATTGTTGAAACACGCGGGTTACTCGATAATCGGCATTATTTATATGAGGATAAATAATTATATATCTATAGAGTCGAATGTATAACTATATGAATGTTACATAACGTAACCCTGTCCGATTTGAACAACATTTCAAGCAAAATCCCACAACTCTCTCAACGAAAATATTAACAAGGTTTCATTTAAAAAGCTTGAATTAGTTTTTATTTATTTACATTTATAATATTCTTTTGATAACACGAAATAGAGCGACATTTCCAATCTTATCCGTTTTCTAATTATCATTCCTAATCATTAATTAAAATTTTGAACAAACTATTAACTCTTTGAGGGACGGAGGCTTCCTTTGTTGCAACTATTTTTTATATATATATTTTTTCTTTCTTCAGCCAACTGACACAGTGATTTCAGTTAGCTGAAAAAAAAAAAAAAAAAGAGAAGCAAGAAATAAATGGTGTTCTCAAGTGAAGTCGCTATTCCTCAAAGGGTGAAAGCTGTTCGAAAAAATTATAAATATCGGAAAAGGCGTATTGCCGTTTTTTATCATTATTTTTTTTCTTTCTAACGGGGCTGTGTTAGAGGCTTTAGCCTTTTGCGGAACAAGTGCGAACCAACGATATGGCATCCAGTCATTCATATGCCACCATTAAGGCGCGGATGTGAATGTTACAGGAAAATTTGATGCCCAGTTTCCACCAGATGGAGACACCTGAGCTCTCTTCGATGCGAAACTGCAAAAGGAATTTAATTTTGTCAAGAGTATTCACAGTCAAACGACCTAAGGGATCTTTTACATGCCGATTAATGGAATGTATACCTAATGAATTAAATTAAGCATCTGTGTAATTTTATTTTAACAACATGTTGTTAATTTTAACAACAATACATATCATATTTTACGACGCAGGTAATGATTTTTTTTCTTCAATACGATGTTAGCAAAACACTCTATTGCAAGAAATAGTAAATATCTTTAGCTTGAAGAAAATAAGTGTTTAAAAAAAAAGGCAATATATAAAAGAAAAGCTCAAAAACATTTACCACGTATTCACCTTTTTTGTTTCTTTGCTTGTAACGCAGTAAATAGCGGTAATTTTCACCTAGTAATTTATAGTTAAATGCACATGCCTGTTTTTTGTTACGTTTAATGCTACCTTCACAATTTACTAAAGATGGATGCATAGATGCTAATTAAATAACTCCTTAGTACAAAGCCAGTGAATAACAATCGGAAAATGTATTCCAATGATGCAAATATACAAATATGTTTTATGGAACAACATCGAATAAGATTTTTTATCATCAATTAAAAACTAACTTTTTCTTTTGGGATCATAGAATCACAATTCAGTAAGATTTAAAAGTAATAATTTCTAATAAATTACTTATTACATGCGTTAATGTGGCCGAACTTGTAATTTCGTAAACTAATCACAGTAAAATATTCAAGTAATTTTCAATTTAATTTTTCTATGAAATTTTGATACCGTAAAAAGTTTGTTACATCAACTTCAAGTTTTATTTATTCATTTATTTTATTTATTTTACCTTCAAACACGAATTTTTTTTGGGGCATTTAATATGTTCCATGATCATGCTTAAATATTGGGGGAAAACATCAGTAAAAAATCTACGTAATTTGTTACTCAGAAAGGAGAGAGATGTTAAAAGTAATCTAAAAGTTCAAATAAAATTTTATCAAAATATAAAATGAATCTGAAATGAACCATGCCAAAAATATAGAGTTAAAATGAAAAAAAAAAAAAAAAAATCAATATTTTTTTTTCTCATCCTCAAACACACGAAATGTGTAGAATTTCTTGTTTCGCTGCTAGCATAGAATCTAAAATTAGTTTTCAAATGGAAAAACACATTAACACGTAAAATTGCTCGTATTATCAAGAAAACTTTAAAAGGGAGCACTGCGACTTACTTAGTTTGGGTAAATTTAATTTTCTTTTGCATACAATTTTGTTCAAGATATGTTTCCTATAAGTATGACGTAGATGAAAACTTCGTGTTAAAACAGAAAAGAATCGGAATTCATTTACTGATTCACCAGGAACGCACCTCACTCTAGCTGTCTTTCGTACAACATGAGTCTACGAAATCCACGAAAATCCAAAAAGAAAAGAGAAAGAAATAAAGAAAACCACGCCAATGAGACTGTGGGATACGGCGGAAGTGGCAATAAATGCTTGTTTTTACTTTGCCAATGGCAATTTGATGGACCAAGGAGAGGGGCTGAATATCAAGGTCACAGGACCCAGCTGGTTTGAAAGTCGAAAGGGACATTTCCCCGTTTCGGACGGAGTAGGTGACACAGCAAAAAGCAGACGAAAATTGGGAACCTGCAGTTGTTGCACGAGGTTCTCGTGTTCTGAATTGACTCAAGCGCAGAGAAAATTGCCGATTACTGGGAATATTTAAGGGGAGAGAATGCTGCGTTTTATAAAATCATTATCTTTCGGAAAAATTTTGTTGACGCGAGATGCAACAACTGAAAAAAAAAGGAGAGGGGTCTTTCGGGAAGGGAGGGGTCCGGACCCCATGGACCCACCCCTTGGCTACGTCCTTGCGCCAAGTGTCCGCCAAATTATAACACCACTTGAGTTTACATCGAAATTAACAATGATTTCCCCCAAAAAATGGGCAAAAAACACCTTTAGAAACACCCGAATGCAACTAAAAGGGGAGGTGCACAACTAGACCCCACTAGGAGTCTACGTACCAAATTTCAGCTTTCCAGGACTTACCGTTCCTGAGTTATGCGGCATACATACGCACATACATACGTACATGCAGACGTCACGAGAAAATTCGTTGTAATTAACTCGGGAATCGTGATTATGGATATTTCGTGCGTCAATGCCTTCTTAGGAACTTATCCACGTGTGGTCGAGTCGAAAAAAAAACTGTATATGCATTCGGGGGTGAGTAAAATGGAAATTAAGGTCGATTTTTGAGTGAAAATTTTTTTGCGAATACAATACTTCCTTTTTTTTGTAAAAGGAAGTAAAAAGTAAATGATAAACTAGTTTGGATGAAAAAAAATTTCAAATGTACAAATCTGAAAAAAATCCGATTGTCATTGGGTGCAATTAATTAATTTATATGCATGTTCATTACTCTACTCAATTGTATGAAAATACCGTGTTACTCCGCAACACCCGGCATGCCGCAAAATTCGGGGGTCACCAGATTTTCAATAACCCTTGCCTCGTCCTTTCCGCCATGCCGGAAAAATCGAGGTTAGAAAAAAAAATAATACTATAAAAATATATATGATCAGTTTGAAAAATAAAATAACTTCTATGCATATCTTATTAGTATTAGGGTCATTCTTCAAAAAGTGTAACATTTCTGTCACACGCCTTTTACAATAAAACCTTTAAGGAACAATTCATTTAGCAATGCTTTTTAATTTCATCAAAAATGTATCTATTTAAACATGCCAACATTTTTTAATAATAATTTTTATTTTTGTATAATTTTGGTTCATAACATGCGAATTCTCACCTCCGTGGCATGTCACACACCTTGAGTGACTGTGTTGCTTAATAACTTGTTTAATTAAAAGTATCAACTTATTTATTTATTACTAGTGGTACCCGCACGGCTTTGTCCGTAATAAAAAAATTAAAAGATCTTTTGGTTCGCCTGTATATTTACAAATAATATAATGTATGGTGAATTTTCTCACCAATTGGCTTGTACCCATGTTACGGTTCCACGTTATGATAATTTCGTATCTCGCCAATTGGCTTGTGCCCATGTTACGGTTCCACGTTATGATAATTTCGTAATTTACTCGTCCATATCTTATGATATTTTTGTTCTTAAAATTGGAATAGAAAAAGAACAAAATCGAATTTTCGAAAAATCGCTTCAAAGTGCACACCCCCATGCTACAAACTAACTTTGTGCCAAATTTCATGAAAATCGGCCGAACGGTCTAGGCGCTATGCGCGTCACAGACATCCAGACATCCTCCGGACAGAGAGACTTTCAGCTTTATTATTAGTAAAGATTCCTTTCACAAGCGTCTCAAATCCTAATTGCTCAAGCATATTTAATTTTTTAATATTGTGTTTTAGTTCGTTTTAGTAGGATAAGGAGTCATGTCACACAATAAATTCTCACCTAAGTTACCTAAACACAAAATGCCATTCCTCATTAACACGTGGCAGTAATGGGATGAAATTTTATTTTCCATGATACAAGGGAGCCCCCTAGTTTATTTTCAGCCATAAGGAAGTTGTGAGATTTTTATCGGAAAACAAGAAGATAGATTTTGCTTCAAAAACTTGATGTGGTTCTTCTGAATTCTCACCTCCGTGAACTTGAATTTCAGGGATGTAAATTAATGTATAAAAAGAAATGAACATGTTTTCATGTGCTTAACACATGCAAATTGCAGCAACGAAGAAAACTAGTATGTTGTGGCCATCACGAAACTTCCTTCTATATATTTCTCTTTTTTTTTCTGATCCCTCCCCATGCTTGACGAGGAAGCAATATTCCCAACAAAAACAAAATTACACATGCAAAAGCTTGACGACCATCCCAATGTCTGAATTATTGCAAAAGCAAAGCAAAGAGCGAAAATTGGAAGTTATTTTAAAAGCCTTGCTTGAATTAATTACAAATATTTTATTTGTTAACAAACATAAGATGGCAACAGTTAAAAATTTCAAATCATTGAGATAATATTTCCGATCATTTCCATACAATTAAAATCACGAGAAATAAGCAGAGGATAATCTATTACGATTTATCTTTCTTATTGTTGCATTAATAAAGCTATTTTTATTCGCTAAAAAATAATGGTAATAAAAATAAATCAGCACCCCTTGGCGCCAAAATTGAACCAAAGCCTGTTTACATATGGATTCACATATATTCCAAATTTCAACCAGAACGTCGCATTACTTCTTGAGCTAGGGGACTCAGAATGGAAAAAAAGAACGGGCCGATTGCGCTACCCCCTTTTTAGCTGTTGACACCAAAATAAAATCAGCTTTTATACCCACTAAGGGCTACTTGCCGATAAATTTTTCTTTCATTCCGTTCATTATTTCTTGAGATACAGCAGTCACAATTGACGAAAAAAAACGTTCTATAGCTCAACCCCCGTTTGAGTTATTGACACCAAAATTGAATCAGCACCTGTTCCTGTTACTGGCAACATATGGACCAAATTTTGTTTGATTCCGCCAGTTACTTCCTGAGGAATAGCAATCACGCGTAACTCAAAAAAGTCCCATTGCTCCACCCCCCTTGGAGAAATTCGCGCCAAAACCATTGGGCACAAGTTCACATAGGAGCACATATGCGTACCAAATTTCGTTCGATTTCATGCGGTAGTTTTTGCTGTAGAGCGGCCACAAAAAACTGGTCACACACAGACGTGACACACATACACACACATACACACACACACACACACAGACAGACAGACATTTTCCAAAAATAGTTGAAATGGACTCAGCACACCTCAAAACGTTCGAATCCGTCAAAATTCGAAATTTGAAAATTTGCACGAATCGAATACTTTCTTCTATGTATTAGATATAGAAGAAAGTAAAAATTGTTTCCCTGAAAAATGTATCCGTTAGGCCTATATTAATGGAAAATTCTTCACCTCCGTGACAGATCTTATTATTTCTGAGGAGAAAATAAATAACGGAGGGGAATAACATCATTGTTAGGCACTCTACCAAAATTATAAATTGGCAGTATATTCTTAGTTTACTAAATACTATTTTCAACACACATTTGAACTAAAAGGATAACTACTAATTAAGCAGTACTTTGATTAAGAGAGCTTAATATTGTATTTCCACTAATTATTAGAATAGCTCACTGTATTTGCACCATTAAACAAAATTACTACTTTGATATTAAATTGACTTCAATTTTTAAACTTTTGAAGGTTTTTTTTTTTTTTTTTTAAATTCCTGGAATAAGGCATTTTTTATTCTTTTTACTTTCTTCTATATCTAATATATAGAAGAAAGTATTGGATTCGTGCAAATTTTCGAATTTCGAATTTTGACGGATTCGAACGTTTTGAGGTGTGCTGAGTCCATTTCGACTATTTTTGGAAAATGTCTGACTCTGTGTGTGTGTGTGTGTGTGTGTGTGTGTGTGTGTGTGTGTATGTGTGTGTATGTGTGTCACGTCTGTGTGTGACCAGTTTTTTGTGGCCGCTCTACAGCAAAAACTACCGCATGAAATTGAACGAAATTTGGCACACATATGTGCCCCTATGTGAACTTGTGCCCATTGGTTTTTGGCGCGAATTCCTCCAAGGGGGGTGGAGCAATGGGACGTTTTTTGAGTTACGCGTGCTTGCTATTCCTCAGGAAGTAACTGGCGGAATCAAACAAAATTTGGTCCATATGTTGCCCCTAACAGGAGCAGGTGTTGATTCAATTTTGGTGTTAATAGCTCAAACGGGGGTTGAGTTATATTGTCGTCAATTGTGACTGCTGTATCTCAAGAAATAACGAACGGAATCAAACAAAATTTTTTTGACAAGTAGCCCTTAGTGGGTATAAGAGCTGATTTTATTTTGGTGTCAACAACTAAAAAGGGAGTAGCGCAATCGCCCGTTCTTTTTTTCCATTGTGAGTGCCCTATCTCAAGAAGTAATGCTACGTTCTGGTTGAAATTTGGAATATATGTGAATCTATACGTAAACAGGCTTTGGTTCAATTTTGACTCCAATCGCTCCAAGAGGTGTTGATTTTTTTTTTTTTTTTTTGCGAATAAAAATAGTTTTATTAATGCAACAATAAGAAAGATAAATCGTTTTGTTGCAAAATAAACCACGCTTTTTTCTGGCATGCCGGCTAATGCGGTGTAATACGGTACGAGACCTAATATAGAACAAATTAAAGAAAAGCAAACATGGATTAAATCACTATTTAAGCTACAATAAAGCAGGAAATTGTACTACAAAAATCAGTATAAGTTATCGGAGAGAACTATTTTTCCTTCCTTCGCAGTTTAATTCGAAGACTCAACAAGTATTAATGGGAATCAGAAAAAAAAAAAAAGATTTACCTGAAAGGTGAATAATTGAGGATCAAACATCCAACATTTCAGACTTGTTGTGTTAATTTATTCTTTTATTTATCGGTTGAAAAAATATATTTGGGAAGTATTTTAACATTTATAACAAAATCTTCCGAACAAGGTTTATTTCATTTTTCGTTCAATTATTTTAATGTGTAAAAACTATATATTATGTCGAGAATTCGTTTAACAGATATACAAGGAAAATAACTAAATACTTTACCATAATTTGTTGAATTAAACAGCAAGTATTTGCAATGGAAAATTGATTGGTGTATAATCAACAGAAAAACTAGTAAAAATATCTGATAAATAAAAAGAAAACTTTCTAAAAGCTGAGAAATTATATTATAGTAGCATATCAAATACGAAAGTACATGGAAGAAAATGAGTGATTTACGAAAACGATTTCAATCTTTTTTTTTTCTATCAAGTTAACTAGTCTCTTTTTCTCTTTTGAGATTCTTATAACATTTGGGAAAGACTTACTAATATATCAATAAAGAAATGTACCTATGAGGGTTTTTATATTTATCGAGATTTTTATGAGGACAACTTTTACGTAATTTTCAGAGAAAAAGTGAAGAATATACATAACATTCGATAAATTATTAAAGACTTTAAAGAAAATTTCTAGTTAAGACATTTTTATTTAATATCTCGTATAAAAAAATCCCTATAGGCATTACATTAATTGTACGTTTTTTCCTATTACGTTGCTGATGTAATTTTAGAGTTAGTTTATGACTAGAACTCGAATATTACACAAACAAATCTTTGAGTATAAAATCACGGCTGATACTTTAGTTTTGAAATATTATCTTATATTTATTTAAAACAGAAATTTTAATATTGGCCTTTTGGATTTTTTTAACCTTTGTATGGGTATGGAAAATACAAAGTTTAAAATATTTGAAATCGTATATAAGTTGCCAGTTAAAGTTTGAAATTAATACTTCATACAATAACTAGGTGTTTCAAGAGAAAGCTAAACAAGTCAGTTAATGTATATACAATTTTTAAACTCAACGATCTAACCAGGTATTCTACGGAATAACTATTACTTGATCGATTAAGTATGAAATACGGCGTTCGGAGTTCTTTCAAAAGGTTCTAACTGCTTTTGGTCAGCTTTGAACCACTTGTACTGTCCACCTCTCGCAAGTTGAGCTCTGCTGCCCGAATGATTCAACGATACCATTACTTGAAATAAGGGTGAGAAAAAACGGCTTAAGAACTTGCGGATTTAATTGGCAGTGCCAATTTGGCGATATTACTATACCTAACTATTAGCAAGCGGTACAAGATTTTCTCGCCGATAAAAGGATTGCAATGACAGCCCAACCACGCCTAACAATGCTTCTTCTTACTGATTGCTCTCCTTTGAAAGAAATGGACTTGTTCAAGGCCATAGCTCAACTTATCGGAGCTGAACAGTAGCTGATTTGCAATGACGTGTGTGTATGCTTCATTCCGTTGCATTTAGATGGATTATTTTTTACTCTTTTCAGCATTTATAAATTATGTCATGTTTTCCCCTTATTTTTAATCGATTACTCCTCTGCAATGGAATGTACTTTTCAAGAGATTTTAGATATGTATAATCAATTAATTTATAAAATAGCTTTTAAATTGTTAATTTTACACTTTAACGGTATGCTATTGTTACCTATCCCCCTGGTGTAGGAAAGCCTACACCAATTTCAAAAGGTCCCGACGCCCTAGGTCTTCGAAAATGAGATCTTGCTCATCGCATAGCTGCCTCCTTGAGGTGCCAATACAAGCAAGAAGATGAGCAGGACTTGCAGGAAGGGAATGGGACCAAGGAGAGAAAATTTTCTATCAGTTTAAAAACTTTGCACACTTTAAATGACCACTACGGAATCGAGCCATGGCCGATTAAAGAGGACGAAGACCACAGCAAGAAATCCACAAACCAGGACTCTTGGCTGCATACCAGTGGTGGGCAGGCAGAATGCGTCTTAATGAGGGTATTTGTTGTCTGGTTAAGGACATGGCCGCTTAGAGAGGACAAGGACCACAGCAAGAATTTGACAAACCAGGACTCTTGGCTGCATACCAGTGGTGGGCAGGCAGAATGCGTCTTAATGAGGGTATTTGTTGTCTGGTTAAGGACATGGCCGCTTGGAGAGGACAAGGACCACAGCAAGAATTTGACAAACCAGGACTCTTGGCTGCACACCAGTTGTGGGCAGGCAGAATGCGTCTTAATGAGGGTATTTGTTGTCTGGTTAAGGACATGGCCGCTTGGAGATGACAAGGACCACAGCAAGAATTTGACAAACCAGGACTTTTGGCTGCAGACCAGTGGCGAGCAGGCGGAATGCGCCATAACGAGGGTATTCGCTGTCTGGTTAACACTGGATTTCCGAGGGAGTAAGCTCACAATAATTGTCCATCTGAAGATCACAACCAATTTTGGTGAGCGCATCAGCGATCTCATTACCAAGAACTTCAACGTGGGATTGAATCCATCATTAGTTATTTAATATAACAACTAGTTGTTTTTTGAATAACTAGGTAAAGTATGAAAATTTTCATCATTATACTTTGAAGCGACTATAGTTATTCCATAAAATAAATGAATAACAAACTTTATCGGTAGAATACAATGCACTAACTCTAAAGAGAATGCAAAATTCAAGCACTGTCGATGTTTGAATTTTGATGAGGCAAGTTTTTACTGAGCCATTTTACTTCATTTCAATGAAAAAAATTTAAGGAGCAATAATTGTAATCTGGTTGTATAAGAAAGCTTTCCTTTGACCGAACAAAGCTCAATAATAATTTGCTCCAACTATAAGAAAGTCAAATTCTGCTTAAATTTACTAACATAAGATTGGTTATGAACCAAAGATTGTGGCTATTAGGTAAGTTATGCGTTGCAAATCAGTTCATAACTGTGTTTTTAAAGTACGCATAACTGTTTTGTTTTTCAAATGCTCTCTTTTTTGGCATTGAATTGAATACTAAATCTTTTTCAAATGAATATACATGAGTTTGCATGCATTTTTTTTTATTGTAGACCTTTTTACACACATACAAAGTTAAAAAGAAAAAATATCCAAAAGCGTCCACAATAAATTCTGGAAACCACTAGATTAGCGTCGAATAAAAAAAAATCACAAATTAATTCAGAAAAGACCTTAATCTTTCCTTTAAAGAACGACTCATTTGTTTGACACAAACAAATAAGAAAACCATTTATGCGGAAAAGTTTAGCAAAACAAAATGTCCCCTTTAATCCTTACTAGAGGCACCTAATAGCTACTTTCGAACAAGTGAAGAATTATTAGCTAGTGTCTAAGTTTAAGAAGCTAATATTCGAACGTTCTCAATCTAATGACACCATTAGATTGGGTGGTGAGTAAAATAGCCTCGGGTGGAATGCGACTTCACACTTTATGCAAGTGTTCTTATTGTGAGTGAGGGACTGTCTTGAGTAAAGGCGGGAAAGTTGTACATTTGTAGAGAGAGATTGGGAAAGTAATTTTAGGGGCGATTTTCTGAATGACTGAGCATTGAATTATTAAAACGGCTTTCTCTTGTGAAGGATTGAGGGAACAAATCTGCTTCAGAAGGTTCGTTTCCTTTAGTGTAATGATTGTTTGATTTGTATTGTAGGAAAGTTTGAAGATAAGTGTTTTTTGGAACAAATTTGCATTTGTGAGCTTATGATGCTTTTTTCTAATAAACCGTTGGCGGCGGGAAAATACTGGACTAAAAATGACATAAAAAAGCGTTCCACCAGCTACTTTTATAGCGCATGCGCAGAGTATTGTTATATCGCTATTCCGGTGGAACATTGACGTAAGTTCAAATTTAATTGGAATTGAGAAATTTCGTCGCTGGGTCCAAACGTGGTCACCGCACACCGAAGAACACTGACAGATACACAAAAAATACACCGCCAGTTCAGTCATTCCATCCAAGGACTGCAGTTTCGTGTATATTAGCCCTCATCAGCCAGGAGTAGGAAGTGACTGAATTCAACTTATGGCCACCACGGCAGTAACTCAACTATGTTCCATTGCATGAGGTCTATGAAGTTGTTTCATGTATATTAAGTTCTACTGTAAAATTATTTTTTGCAGTTGCGTCAGAGTTCCACCGGAACATTGATATTAACGCGTTGAAAAATTCATCTAAAACGAAGCCTCCGTAGCGCAAATGAGCGCGTTCGGCTGTTAACTGCAAATTTAAACTCGGGAGAGCGACATGTTCTTTCGTTAAAAAATAACAACCGAGGTACTGGCAGACAGATGCTTTGTTTTTATTGAATAACATATGTTTATAAAATTGAAGGTGCAGTAAAAGTTGTGTATAACAGTACTGTCAATAACAATAAACCTGTCTATAACAATATTTTTTTTTTGTTTTGACCAAATTCTCATTTCCTTAATGTATTCTCAACCTCCCAATAGCGATAATCATATTTCTGATGCACATGTCTATAACAATATTTTTTGCATTGTTTCAAAAAACGGATCGTAGAATTGTTTGAAGGAGCAAAAGGTTAATTTGGTACAAATTATGTTTTATAAAACCAATGTTCTTCCTTAGTTATATTTGAAGATTTAATGACACTGCACCAAAGTAAACTGTTTCCGGTTATTTTAATTAATATTTATTTATATTTAAGTTTTTCAATTTTATATTTTTACTTTACAAATTTCTCTATGTTTGAACATTTTTTATTAATATTATGCAATTGAGCATCCGTTGGGGAAAAATATTCCTAACACAAATTTCTCTCTATTCTATCAGTTTTCGGCCAGTACAGATCTATACCGTAAACGCGGTCTACTTTGGCCCTTGGGTCCTTCTTTGGCCCAAATGGATAAAAATAGTGTCCTCTTTCAACCTTCCGGGAGCGATTTTTTCAACATATTTTGACAGATTCCACAAGAAAGCATCCCCAAACACTCAATTATGTATAACAAGCAGTTCTATAGCTCCGTTTAAGAGGCAACACCAGTGGTTCTGCATTCCTTGTGCTAAAATGTGTCTTCATAACCTCTCAAACTTCTCCATGTAGAAGCAGTTCTACATCAGATAAGAGTTTTTTAAGTACCTATTTACAAGCAGTATGTAATACTCTATGCCGTAGTATAGTTGTACTTCTCATTTCCTAATAGGTGTTGTCTTTAAAAACTGACACTGACAACATGTCTCTTTAGTTAAAAATTACGACCTACTTTAGCCCAGCATAAGAATTTGAAAAAAATCCACCAGAGAGATTTGGAAAGGTAAAAAATAGCTAAAACTAAGACTCTAGACAGGAAAAACAAAAGAAAAAAACCTGGAACCCTGGGAAATGGATAAAGAGAAAGATTGCAGACTCAATTCATCAGGGCTCAGTTGCATAGCTTTCATTATGGAAGATGAAGATGAATTGAAAGTTGCAGGAGGTTTGGAAAAAGGTTCACCCAATAGCATCTACTTCTTACATACATTGTAAAATTTGTTGGAAGGTTTATGGAATTTTATTGTTATAGAATGAATGAGCTCAGGTTTCCAAAAAGATAGCTGTTGATGCGAGAGAAGGACAGAATGTTGGGAGCATAGAATGCAATGCACCGAAATTTCGGAAATGACAGAAAATTCCGGATCCTTTGTTTTACGAATGGTGTTGTCTTAATAAAATTATTCAACCTCCAAAACTGATGAAAAAATGTCTGTTCTCCATCGGTTATTTCTGAGACATTAACTATATATAACAACACACATATTAAAATAATAATAATAATAATAACTTTTCTTAAAACAAATATGTGAGACTCAAACTTCTTTTTTTAAAAAAATGTATTTTTTATTAAATGGCAACATATAATTTATTTAATGGCAACATATGGACCACATTTTGTTTGATTCTCCCAGTTACTTCCTAAGGAATAGCAAGCACGCGTAACTCAAAAAACGTCCCATTGCTCCACCCCCCTTGGAGGAATTCGCGCCAAAAACCAATGGGCGCAAGTTCACATAGGGGCACATATGTGTACCAAATTTCGTTCGATTTCATGCGGTAGTGTTTGCTGTAGAGCGGCCACAAAAAACTGGTCACACACAGACGTGACACACACACACACACGGAAACACACGCACACACACGGACAGACAGACATTTTCCAAAAATAGTCGAAATGGACTCAGCACACCTTAAAACGTTCGGATCCGTCAAAATTCGAAATTCGAAAATTTGCACGAATCCAATACTTTCTTCTATATATTAGATATAGAAGAAAGTAAAAACAATCATAATAGTAATTTTTTTTAAAACAAGTATGTGTGACTCAAACTTATTTTAAATGTATTTTTCATTCAAATAAATAGTTTTTCGTATGAACACATGTATTTCTTTAACTCTAAATAGTTCTACAGCGAAATAGAGAAAACCACTTTGAGTCAAAGTAACCCAAACGCAAGTGTAACATTGGCCCAAATAAAAAAACACTAATAAAGGGTAAAAATGCTTAGAAATAAACGGATCGCTATTCAAAAATTAAATTAAGTGATCTCTAGATGCGTAAAACAAGTTTCCACAGCTTGAAAATATGAATAGTTACAGAATTATTGTGAAACAAATGAGAAAAATTAAAAATCTGAGCTAAAGTAGCCCGCGTTTACGGTACCACTATAAATGATTTTGTATAAATTATGCTATCTAAAACATGGCATAATTTATTAATTGAGTTATTTGATAAGAAAATATTTAGAGATAGGTGAACAAATTTTTCACTATCATTACCATAATTGATCACAAGGATATGAAATTTCTTAAAATAAAGACGGTAATCAACTATCGCTATATCAGCCAACTTCTTGGTTAAGATACCTTAAGTGCAAACAACTGCTTTTGTAATTAAATTTCCGGTAAGCTGGGATTATATAGATATCAGTATATTTTCTCTCCTCTTGGTAATTGGCCGATAGGTTTAAGTTAATTTGCTTGCAGACTAAGAGGGAGATATTAATCTTCCGAAACTTTGTTGGGCTATTAAAATTTGCACAAAAGTATTCGGGGCTAGGGAATCGTTCTCAAATTAGTTTAGCGTCTCTTGGTGTTTCTTGAGAGAACTGTTGCTTGTAGTTTCGCTTTTAATTTCCTAAATATAGTTCATCAAATATGCAAGGCGCTTAAAAACATGTTTAGTTTTAAATCGGATTTTCTGTGCTTAAAATTTTCTTAAGTGTTCCATTCATTTAATGGGCAAATAATACCTTTGCGACGGTGCTCATTTTGTTTTATCTTTGGAAAAAATGTCCATACTTCTGAAAACGCGTTCCTTTAATCTTTTACAAGATTGAGGCAGATGTTAACAGAATCTAACGCGCCATTATCATATTATATTTTTGATTTCGTCCAGTGGCATTAAAATGAGGTATGCAATAGGGTCGTTTAAAAATTTTTAAAAGTATTTTTTTTCTGAAAGAGCATGCTTAAAAACATAGGATCTGTCCATTTTTTAAATAATTTATTTAAGTTTAATATTTTTAAAAAATTACTTAAATCGTTGCGCTTCCAGTGTTTACACTTCTGTCGTGAGACATCACAAATGATGAAATGCCATTCAATGTTGCCATTCATTGAGCAAAATATTTAATTTGCATCTTTACTCACGTGTATTGGCAACGATATGGTTGATAGCAAGCGTAGAGCGCAATTTTAATTCGCTGCTTGATTATCATAACGTGGAAACGTAGTAGAAAGATACGCCAAATTGCATCATTTGCAACGTCATAAAGACCACGCCTTGTTTAAAAAATCGGACTTTTTAAAAAATTAATAAAAAAAAAAAAAAAAAAACTTGGGAAAATGAAAGTATTTTCTGGGTCCATGTAATTTTTTTTTTGCTCATTCTATCTATTTCAATGACTAAAAGTAGTACTTTTGACTGAAGGAAACTACACCATTGAAAAAGATTTTTTTTTCTTTAATTAAATTTTTTCGGAGAAAATCCTAAATTTATCATTTTTAAGTGAAATATCAGTAATTTGCAACGCACATTGAAGCAATTGATTTTTCATAAGCAGTAGCTCAACATATTTTATATAATTTCCAAATGATCAAATTTGGAGTTTTTAGGGTAAAAAAATACCGATTCAGATTGATAAGCTCATCTTAAAATTTTTAGAGATTTTTTTTTCTATTTAGGTTTGAGATTTTTAAACACTACTTACTGCACTGAACTGATTCCTTTATCTCTTAATTATAATCCTAGTAGGGGAATGTAGAGCAAGGTGAAATAGTTAAAATTAGTGAGCTTTTTCAAAATGAACGAATTGGAAATTCGTTTTGAAAATTACAGTACGTTCAGAAAAAAACATTGTATTTTAAAGTAAAACTTCCATTGAAACATAATTTTAAGTTTCTGGCAATAAATTTCGACCTTCCAAAAAATTGTAAAGTTTTCTTTCTTTTTTTTTTTTTTTCGTGGGGAAAAGTGAAAAACATTTTCCGAATGGAACATTTTTTATTCGAATATAAAAAATATTTTAAACAAATGAATCAGTAAATAATAGGTTCAATGAATAAATGAAGAGATAAATAAATTAATTAATTAATTAATGTATGAAGAAAAATAAATGAGTGACTGAGAGAGTGAATGAATAAGAAAATAAGCGAATTAATGAATAAATAAGTGAATATCTCTATGAAGGAATATAAACAATTTAATATTTAAATAAATGAGTAAGTGGTTTAGTAAATGATTGAGTGAGTAAACGAAATAAACTATTTCACTGTGCCCCATTCACTTCGCCCCGCATGTACTTGACGACTTGTAGAATTATTTTAAATACAAATAAGCTTAATATTAACTGAAGTAATACTGCGTCAAATATTAGACGGTCTCAATTAATATTTAAAATATTAATAAACACGAATTTTATCGCTTCATAATCACAAAAATATTTTTTGACTTACTGCAAAATATTACAGTTCGAGTATCAATTTTTGAGAATTGCCTGTATTACCATATTTTTCTTTTATTTTTAGAGGTAATTTTTTTTTAACTGGAATATACTTCATGTGCTACTCTATAGTTAAAATGTTACCAAATAGGTGGCAATAAAAGCAGGGTAAATACTCGACCATTTCGCTTTGCCCCGCTATTTTCACCCCATGTTCCTACTTAGAAGACAATTATCACTAAGATAAATGTCTTTGGACTAGATCACTCTATAGTTGGGGCAAACCTATCTTGGTCACGTCGTATTGCTACAATTAGGATCTGCGTAGCCTTTACAATGCTGCCAGGTAAGGCCCAAACCATAGATTAAAAAATAACGAGCTGTTGTGTGCATCGCATGACATTCTTTTACTCCAATTTAAAGATAATAGTGTCTCGGATTGAGCAAAGAAACACTTTAAATAATTTCATCCCAAGTTGCGAACCGAAGCAAAAAAATCATTTTATACAGATAGATTTTCGCACTATTGGCAGTTTTAAAATGGTTCAATGGTTAACTCTCTAAATATGACCAAATAGAATCCAGACTATAAAAAATATTTAAAAAAATTAAAAAAAGCAGCCAAATTCGTCGCCAAGTTGGCAACAAAACTTGGGGACCAAAAGCTTGGCGATATATTGCCAAGTGTTTGCCAAATTATAGCACCGCTTGAGTTTACATTGAAATTAACAATGATTTTACCCCAAAAACGTGTAAAAGACCCCCTTTGGAACATCCGAACGCAACCAAATAAGAAGGTGCACAACTATACCCTTCTTGGAGTCTGTGATGGTGGTATACTGTGTAATAGAACTGTTGAGGAAAAATATATACCTCTTCTACTGAATTGATTGGATCTTAAAATGCAATAATAAAATATGTATGATTTCTGCTGTAACTATAGATTGGTTGGTTATCAAAAGAAATACTACATGCACTAAAATAACACATGAAGCATAAATTACAGACAAATATTTAATATGAACATATACTTATTAATACAACATTTATGGCAGAGTTGATATTTTATATTCTATTGTATAGTGGAGTACATTGCGTTAATGGCCGAATGAAAATATAGACAACGGAAACAGTTGAAAAATGTATTAAAAATTGATTTAAATCTTTCTTATCTTTTAACCTTCATTAATCATAAAATAACATGAACGAAGATATAAATTTATCTATTTGTAATTACTGGGTACCCAAATATTAATTGTAAACAAGATTACTCACGCTACTGGACATGCGGGCCCGCTGCAGCGCTGGGGAATAGGTACTGTGATTTCAAACGTTATTTGTTAGTGGTTTTCATATTTTTTTGTCAAAGTCCAGGCATGGAGATGATTCAGCGTCTAAGTCAGTTCTCATGTTATAGTTAAATATTGATTTGCCGGGGATTTCTTGTAGGTAGATGATTCAGCATTTTTAGTCGGTTCTCATATCGTAGTTAAAGATTGGTTTGCTGGTGATTTCTTGTTGGTAGTCTTCTTGGAACTTCCACAGATATGAGATTGATTTTGGTTCTTTCTATATAATTGAAGACATGATGGCATCAATTGGTGCTTCCTCAGATATACGCTTAAATTCTAGTACATATAAAAGAGATTGAAGACATGACGTATACAGGAATACTACAGACATGAAAACGATTTTCTAACAAACTACTAACTATTTACAAAATATCCTTTTATAACCGGGCGTGGACAGCAAGTCCAGCCCCGGGTTGTAATTATGTCATCGCTACATCTTCACAGACGAAATTTTGAAAACTCTTCTGAAACCGTTAGGGGTGTCTCTATATAACCTCTTCTTCAGGGCAAACCCCGCGAGACTGAGGCAAACAGAGTTTTGAACTCATAAAGCAAATTCCTGACGTGTTCCCTCTTTCGATTCAACAGTGCTGGAGATTAGTACGAGTCAAGAAAGAGTTCCAGATCTCCTTGGTTCTATTTATTTTATACATCTGCCATCCATGATAAAAATCAAAGCCAAAGTTAAAATTGGGCTAAATTATATATATTGTATGTGAAGGGAAATGGTATAGTGTCTTCCGACCGCGGCGCATCATTATAACGGCAGATCAGGCAGGGACGCTCTCTAAGTGTAATAGAGTGTATTCATGCGCGGTCAAAGAACCTAGTTGGCGCGAAAGGGAGAAAGGAATTTCCCCCGTTCTCCACTCTCGTTGCATGAAAACTTGAGAAAATAGATTCGGGAATGGCAGGAATAGAAGGATATTAAAAGTGTGGCAGTGTGATTCTTATCGCACTGTCACAGAGTCTATGTACCAAATTTAAACTTTCTAGGACATACTGGTCTTGAGTTATGCGAGATACATACACACATACATACGTACATACGGACGTCACGGGAAAACTCGTTGTTATTAACTCAGGGATCGTCAAAATGGATTCTTCAGGTGTCTATACGGTCTTAGACATGTATTCACGTATGACCGGGTTGAAAAAAAAAATCAATATTAATTCGGGGGCGAGCAAAATGGAAATTGAGTCCGATTTTCTGAGTGAAAATTTTTTCGCGAATACTTCTTTTTACAAAAAAGGAAGTATTGTATTCGCGAAAAAATTTTCACTCAAAAATCGGCCTTAATTTCCATTTTTCTCACCCCCGAATGAATGTTGAGTTTTTTTTTTCGACCCGACCACACGTGGACATATGCCTAGGAACGTACAGACACCAGAAATATCCATTTCGACGACCCCCGAGTTAATTACAACGAATTTTCTCGTGACGTCCGTATGTACGTATGTATGTGCGTATGTATCTCGCATAACTCAAAAACGGGATGTCCTAGAAAGTTGAAATTTGGTACGTGGACTCCTAGTGGGGTCTAGTTGTGCACCGTCAATTTTGGTTGCATTTGTATCTTCCTAAGGGGGTCTTTTGCCCTTTTATGGGGAGAAATCATTGTTAATTTTGATAAAAACTCAAGTTGTGTTATAATTTGTCGGACACTTGCCGATATATCACCAGTCTTTTGGTCGCCAAGTTTTGTCCGCAACTTGGCGACAAATTTGGAGATTTTTTTTTTTTTAATTTGGTTTCAGTTTGGCCACTGTTGGTGATATTTAGAGAGTAAACAATTGAATCACATTAAAATTGCCAATAATGGGGAAATGCCATTAAATTGGAGTAAAAGGAAGTCATGTGATGCACACATCAGCTCGTTTGTAAAAGGAAGTAAAAATACATAAAGGTATTGTTTTGTTCGAAGAAATACACATTCATTTTAAAATAGAAAATTTGTAAACAAGTATTTTTACTTCTTTTTACAAAAAAGGAAGTATTGTATTCGCGAAAAAATTTTCACCCAAAAATCGGCCTTAATTTCCATTTTGCTCACCCCTAAATGAATGTTGAGTTTTTTTTTTCAACCCGACCACATGTGGATATGTGCCTAGGAACGTACAGACGCCCGAAATATCCATTTTGACGATCCCCGAGTTAATTACGACGAATTTTCTCGTGACGTCTGTATGTACGTATGTATGTGCGTATGTGTGTATGTATGTCGCATAACTCAAGAACGGAATCTCCTAGAAGGTTGAAATTTGGTACGTAGATTCCTAGTGGGGTCTAGTTGTGCACCTTTTTTTTTTTGGTTGCTTTCGTATGCTCTGAAGGGGGTCTTTTGCCCCTTTTTGGGGGGAAATCATTGTTAATTTCGATGTAAAATCACGTGGTGTTATAATTTGGTGGACACTTGCCAATATATTGACAGTCTTTTGATCGCCAAGTTTTGTCGCCAACCTGGCGACAAATTTGGCAAATTTTTTTATTTATTTTTTTTTTTTTAAATCTGGTTTTAATTTGGACACTGTTGGTGATATTTAGAGAGCAAACTATTGAATCATATTAAAACTGCCAATAATGAGAAAATGACATTAAATTGGAGTAAAAGGAAGTCATCTGATGCACACATCAGCTCGTTTAATGTTGTATTCATTTGTAATACATTTTAAACATCACACATCATTCATTGAACAATTGAACAAAACTCGTAGTAATTTTGAGTGCGTTCTTCATGCGTGAAAATCAGACTGTTTCTAAAACTATTCATGTAACCATCTTCGAATTTGGCGAGTGAAAAAAAAATAATTTCCCAGATTGTCGCATGCAACCACAACATTAATGGACCATTGCATCAGCGCATACATTATATCCTAGGAATAGTAATCTCATTATAAGTACATCTATTGATTAAGAAGGCAAAATATACACACTAGAATAATAATTCAGGCAAAGTCATTAGCAGCTATAGTAGGGGCAAACCCTGCATGGCGGCGTCGTAATGCCGGGATTAGTATTTACGTAGCCCTCAAAATGCTACCAGGTTTGCCCCAACTTTAATGCTCTGATTCAGATATTTGAAAAACAGCGTGTTTAATGACATGGACAATCAGAGATATGATTTACAACGTTTTATTTTACAACGTTGTTATTATATTGGAATAAAGAATTTGTATGTGTAGACATTGAATTTTTTAGCTGTTCATTTGGTGTAAGTGTTATTTTGAGCAATCACGATTGCTTATTGTTCTCACTTGACTGTTTTCGGCGTGCTATGATTTTATTTTCTTCCCGCCTCCCTCTGCAGCACCACTGTCGACCGGCCTCACGATGCTGGTCCTCTAGCTAAAACCTTCTGCGTCCATATCCTATACACATAAACTCACACACGCATGCCTACACACACATACCCAGACTCATGCCTGCACAGACAAAACACACGCCTACACGCACACACACACACACACACACACTTACACACACGCCTGCACACAGACACAAACACACACCTACACACTCACACTCATATCCACACACACACATGCACATATATACACACACACATACCCACATACACACACATGCCTACACATACACAAACACACACGCCTACATACACACATGCCTGCACACACGCAAAAAAACACGTGATTGCGAAAAACATAATTTGAATTCAAGACGTCAATAATTCAAATTAATTTTTTTTTCGATTCTTTTTTTTTAAATTAAGACATATCTTATGCCGTTACCAAACCTTGTTTCAGCTGAAAGATTTGCATTGAAAAAAAATTTTAATTTGAAGGAATAACAGCCACTATCGTTGTTTCAAAACTTTCGAGGGAGGAATGCATAATGTGAGGGTTTAATACATTTCGTTAGGAAAAAACACCAAAACAAAACATACAATAATAAAGAAATACATGAAATACACCGCTAGCTCAGTCATTTCTAGCCGAGGACTGCAGTTTCGTGCTTATTAGCACTCATCAGCCCGGCATAACAAAGTGACTAAGCTGGAGATGAAAAACCTCTTAAGGAAGCTAAGAGTGCCAAACAAACTGGTAGCTAATATAGAATTAACGCAGACCAGACGAGTGACCGAAGCAATGGTTCGGTTCAACTCGAGGATTGAAGGCAAGGCATGGTATATTCAGTAAATCTGCGGGCCCAATAGCCAGGGCTAAAGCAGAAATACATGAAATTCACCGCCAGCTCAATCATTTCCATACGAAGACTGCAGTTTTGTGCTTATTAGCACTCATCAGCCCGTCATAGGAGTGACTGAGATGGAGGTGGAAAACTTCTTAAGGAAGCCAAGAATGCCAAATAAACTGGTAGCTACACACATAGCGCTTTCTATGCCGGGCTGATGACTGCTAATAAGCACGAAACTGCAGTCCTCGACTGGAAATGACTGAGCTGGCGGTAAATTTCATGTATTTCTGCTTTAGTCCTGGATAATGGGCGGTAATTTACTGAATAAAGAAATATATTATGTTTCTAAAATCCAGCACTGTAAAAAAATAATAAGGTTAAATGTGTTAATGGGTGTAACGTTGCACGAACTCTGAAGTGTGTAGCACTATTGTTTTAAAACCTCAAATTGTTGGAGGAACCTTGCACTATGGTTTCAATAGAATTCAGAGCGCATACGTAAAGATCAGAATCGGCGAAGAGCAGGTAAACTCTTATTACCGGAACATAAACCGACCTTGGTAGCCGAGCGGTAAAAGGGGACACTGGGAGTTATTTCTTCTTTAGTGCAATAAAAATGTCTTGCAAATTAATATATAAATGAATATTGTGCATTAAATATTTGGTGTGTATTAGTTGTTATAAAGCATCAATTTGATAAATTGTTCAAGAAAGTGAGATAAAAGCATTATTTTTGGTAATGCATAACCTTCCAAGCAATTTTTCTGTAAGCATACAGAAAAATCTGGTGTAACCTCACGTAAAAATTAGTGAGACGTTACGGTATAGTTACATTATCATGGTGTAACATTCCACAAGAGATGTGTAACTTTACATTAGTTATATCAGTTAAGGGGTCTCGGTACCTTTTAAACATTTTTTTTAAATTAAAGTAAATCCTATTTTTCGTTGAAATCATAACATGCTTACTTATTTTTTAAACAATAATTTATTTTAAAAATTTTTAAATATTGACTCCTTTTTTTGAAAATTTAAAAAAAATAGGAAATTTTCAACTTTTTTAAATTTCTAAGGCTTTTTTGTTTTTAAACTAATATAAAAAGATCTTTTTGCTATACGATCACAATCATCATCTCTAAAAATCTGTGCATTCATTTGCTTTTGTGTTTATTAGAAAATTTTCTGTGATTAATTATGTAAAAAATCGTAATTTTTTTCAAAAAAAATTGTTTTTTCAAGGTATATTATGCTCTAAACAATTAAGTAATTTATAAATACTTATCCAATGCACAGTTTTGTTAAATATATTTTCCTTGCAAAACTTTAAAGCTGTATCTTTGTTAGAAAAAAATCCTTAGGGATTCTTATGACATGAACGCACAAAAAAAAGATCATCGAGAAAAATCAATTTAAAGTTTTTCTTTTGCATAAGAACACATAGCGAGCATGACCTAAAACTACTTATAACTTTTTTAATATTTGAACTAAATCAATAAAACTTCTCCCTTGTGTTTAGACTAATGTTTAGTTTTGAAATAAACAATAATTTTTTGAGCAATCACGATTGCTTATTGTTCTCACTTGACTGTTTTTGACGTTACGCTGATTTTATTTTCCCACCAGCACCATCTGCCAGCACCACCGCCGCGTCGACCGGCCTCATGATGCTGCTCCTCTTGCGAAAACCGTCTCCAGGTTGCGTCCATATCCTACGCACACACGCATGCACACACACATACACACACTCATGCCTGCGCACAGACACAAACACACACTCTTACACACACATACACACAGTCATGCCTGCACACAGACACACGAACGCCTACACACACACGCGTTTACACACACAGCACTGCATACAAAACACGCACGCACACACACAAACGCCCACACACACAGCACTGCATACACAACACACACACACATGCATACATACATACACACGCACCCACACACATGCGCCTACACAAACAAACACGCGCATTCATACACACACGCTCGTGATTGCGAAAACCATAATTTGAATTCAAGATGCCAAAAATTCAAATTAATATAATTTTTTTTTTGATCGTTTGATCATTTTTGAGGCAAAGTTAAGAACCCCTTAAGTTGCTCCAGAGCAGTAGAGGCAGCTAAGCTGCTACTGATTTTATGAAGTAAGGTTATACAATTTTTTTTACAGCAAGGGGGACCCCCTCCTGATAGTCCAACCTGATAACAGAATGTTAAATTGACAAAACTTGTCCATTTATACTCAAACCTTCATTTAACCTACTCTTCCAACTAAACTCTTTAAATATAATATTTACTGTGGAAAATTTTAATCATTCTTCAGGGCTTAAGATTTTGCACTCATTTGATTACTTGACATTTGCATTTGAATGCAGTACTTTTCACTTGACTCCTCGCTAAAAAGCTTTATTATGGGCACATTTAGCTTTCCCGGCGAGTGATAAAATCGCTAACGACAGTAGTCACAGTAATTATTCCTTCCATTGCAAGCATTGGGTTCATTAATGACGTGTCAGCTTCCGTTAGAGAATATAATCCACCGCGCAAATTGAGCGAGGCAGTAATTAGTCTCTTGTTTGAACAAATCGGCTGCAACCAGCGAATTAGAATGCCACACAAAAAGAGTAGGCTCAGCTCGATAAATAATCGAGGATTTAACCTTTTTTGTTTGAAAATGCTGAAAACTAACTGTCAATGAGCATAAATCAGAAATAATTCGGTGGTTCGTATAGAACATACGTTATCTGCTTATTTCTGAAAGTTGCCCAACGCAGAAATTGGAATTATATTTTATTTCGAATGCATTATTTTTGAATTATTTCATCCAAGATGAACAAATCTTCATAATTTTGAACCTCGAAAGAGATTGAAAAAAAGGATCACAAATTAAATTTATTTTTCTTAAAAATCTAAATAAACAACGTTTGTGATAAAATATTATACACTGCAGATCAGTACTGCTAATAATGAAAAAAAATGAGCTAACTGTAACTGTGATTGAGGTCGTGGTGGCCTGATCGGTAAGACGTCGAATTCGTAATTGAAGGGTCCCGGGTTCGATCCCAGACGATCGAAGACCATCCGTGTTCGTTAATAGTGACTAGGGCACGTTAAATATGCTCGCGGTCAGAAAGTCCATCTGGTAATTCAATTCCTCTGGAGGTGCCGGGGCAGGGGTTGCTAGGCTTCTGGTCTGGATCAAAAAATCAGATTGTACTCAGGGCCCCATCCAACCGGTTAAATCACAAACAATGGTAGTTACGAAGGACCCAAGAGTGTGAAACGTAACTGTGATTCGATATGTGAACAATTATTACTAAAACTAGCTGCTTTGCATGGTCTACCTCAAGAAGAAAAATTGTGTCAAGTGACTATCAAGTGACACATAGTCACTAAACACCCATTTTGCTTTTGCAAGGAATGCTTTTCCATTCACCGTGTTTAGCCCTTAGACATGATGACGACGAAAACTACTTATAAAAATTATATATATTTTCATGAAACGGATTTTAGAGCGAGAACATCGAATATATTCCAGTTCGAATCAGAATAAGAAGAAAAGTTACTTTTTCGGGTTTCTTCTAAAGTTTTTCGCTTTTAAAATAAGAAGCAGGAATTCCTTTTTAACCTCACATTCCCACTATGTAAGTTTCTGTGACACACATAATACATTTGCACAATTGCATGTGCAATTGTCACTGATATATACATACACAGGGTGTTCCGTTTTAACCTGCAAGATCTTTATTTTCGCAACCTCTTGTCTTAGATAAATACTTCCAATTGCAAAAATGTTCAAAATCAGATGCGGAGTTAAGATATTGAAAGTTTGAAGGAAAAATAAAAATAAGTCAAAAAAATACAAAATTTAACTTTTTATCCGGGCCCCAGGTCCCCTAACTTATATTTAGGGAAATAATATCCATTGAAAAATAATTCCAATACAAAAAGTTTGAAATTAGTACGACCAATATTTACCGAGCTATGGAACGCAGCGTTTTGTGACTTACACCACTTTTCATTCGCCGTCAATAACACCTTTTGGGGAAAAATACAGCAGTTAACAAGTGTTTAAAATTATATGTGTGCAAAGAGTGTGTTTTTCATATTGTTCGATGTTTCATAGTGTGTTTTTTCGTATCACGGCATAACATTTGCATGAATTTTTCAATAACAATAAAAATATAAATACCGTGTTTTTCTTACGTTGACGACCTGTCATTCTTCTAAAAGGGCAATAAGTTGCAATCTCATCTTCTGTATGGTCCCTTAAAACTTCAAACTCGAATATCTCCTTGAGTTTTGGTCGGATAAATGTCAAGTTTTTTTGTTACTAATATTTTAGAGTAAGAGCCCATGGGTGCCAGACATGCGTCATAGTATAAAGGCCCAAAATATTTCTGCGTAAGCGCACTGGAGCAGGTATGAAGGGTTCGCTATTAGTTAAGCTGACTCGCGCTGGCTTTGGCGGGCAAGAGGTAGCAAAGGCGCGAAAAAATGGTGAACAAAAACATCATAGTATAACGCGTGATTTTTTAATATTTTATTAGGGGTACTATTACGAGTTAAACCTTACAAAGCCAGACACTTAGCACGCTGGCTTTGCGCAGCCAGACACTTCAAAGCAGGGAAAAAATGGTGCATAAAAACATCATAGTATAAAGCGCGATTTTTTTATATATTGTAAGGGGTGCTACTAGGAGTTACGCCTTACAATGTCAGACACTTCGCAAGATGGCCTTGCGCAGCCAGACACTTAAAATAATTAAACATTTTCTAAATAATTCGGTTGACACCGATTGATTCTTTTCAGTTGCAGAAAAATCGGAGGTGGACGAAGACGTCGCAGTCTCAGAGTCTGATACAGAAGTTTTTTTTTTTTAACTTTGCAAAAAAAGACAACAATATTTTGTCAGCTTCATTGGTTTTGTCATAGGAAGTCCTTTTCATACAAAACGCGGCTTTTTTCTGCACAGTTTCCGTCTAATAAAAGGGGCTAACTTACGGGAAGTTTCGCGCAAACACGAAACTAAAATTTTACGTTTCTTGCACGACACAAAATCCAAAACACTGATTTAAACTTTTTGAATTAACTATTTACAGCACATTTACAAATAACTCAGCAGGAACAAAAACGAAACTGTCTTAAGATCACAACAGAAAGGAATAATAATTTACAGATACTTTACATAAAAATATTTACACACTCAAATGTTTTATCAATTAATTGCCTGCAGTTTTACAATAACTATCATAGCGATCGGGTGGCAGACACTTCTTTGTTACTTTTCATTTTTCGGCGCCTGATGAACAGCGACGTAGAAAAACTGTCTCAAGTGCAGCTATATATCAATAGAAAAAAGACATATGATGCCACAAAAAAAGGAATTCAAAAATTTTATTTATGGTTTCGTTCTGTTTTTTTTTTCAAGCAGTCATTTTCACTACTCAAATTCAATGAGCCTTGTAATGATTGCAAAGTATTGTCGCAGATTAAGGGAAAGGGTCGCGACCGTCATGACCCCCCCCCCCCCCGCTTCTTGTATCCACTTCCTTTCATTGTTCTGCCCAAAAAAATTGAATTCGAAATTTTTTATTTCGATTACTTTTTTTATTTTTTCAAGCAAACATTCAAAAACTGTCATAAGTTTGGGGGGGGGTCATGACCCCCATGACCCCCCCCCCCCTTGTATCCGCCACTGACGAAAAGGTTGACCAGTAATACGATTTTTCATGTCTGAGTCGTTCCTCGTAAATGTGATAAAGAGTCTATGTAAGTCTAAATAAAAGTGCGACAAATTGAGGAACGACCCAGTACGGCAGAAGCCGTACCTATACAACTAAAAAAGATACTCGGTAATTGCACTCTTCCCGCAAGTTAGAACAGGATTAAATATGTAATGTATTAGTGCCAAGAAATAAAAGGTGTTATTATCACATTTCATAGAAATACATAAAGTTGTTCACTTTTTTCCCAACTTTGAAGTGTCTGGCTGCGCAAGGCCAGCGAGCGAAGTGTCTGACATTGTAAGGCGTAACTCCTAGTAGCACCCCATACAAAATATTAAAAAAAATCACGCTTTATACTATGATGTTTTTGGACACGATTTACTTTGAAGTGTCGGGCTGCTCAAGGCCAGCGTTCGAAGTGTCTGGAATTGTAAGACGTAACTCCCAGTAGCATCCCTTACAAAATATAAAAAAATCACGCTTTATAATACTATTATGTTTTGGACGCTATTTTTCCCCACTTTGAAGCGTCTGGCTGCAAAAGCCAGCGTGCGAAGTTTCTGGCATTGTAAGGCGTAACTCCCAGTAGCACCCCTTACAAAATATAAAAAAATCACGCTTTATATTATGATGTTTTTAGACACCATTTATTTTAAGTGTCTGGCTGCGCAAGGCCAGCGTGCGAAGTGTCTGGCATTGTAAGGCGTAACTCCCAGTAGCATCCCTTACAAAATATAAAAAAATCACGCTTTATATTATGATGTTTTTGGACACGATTTTTCCCAACTTTGAAGTGTCTGGCTGCGCAAGGCCAGCGTGCGAAGTGTCTGGCATTGTAAGGCATAACTCCTAGTAGCACCCCTTACAAAATATAAAAAAAATCACGCTTTATACTATGATGTTTTTGGACACGATTTTTCCCAACTTTGAAGTGTCTGGCTGCGCAAGGCCAGCGTGCGAAGTGTCTGGCATTGTAAGGCGTAACTCCTAGTAGCACCCCTTACAAAATATAAAAAAATCACGCTTTATACTATGATGTTCTTGGACACGATTTTTCGCAACTTTGAAGTGTCTGGCTGCGCAAGGCCAGCGTGCGAAGTGTCTGGCATTTTAAGGCGTAACTCCTAGTAGCACCCCTTACAATATATAAAAAAATCACGCTTTATACTATGATGTTTTTGTGCACCATTTTTTCCCTGCTTTGAAGTGTCTGGCAGCGCAAAGCCAGCGTGCTAAGTGTCTGGCTTTGTAAGGTTTAACTCGTAATAGTACCCCTAATAAAATATTAAAAAATCACGCGTTATACTATGATGTTTTTGTTCACCATTTTTTCGCGCCTTTGCTACCTCTTGCCCGCCAAAGCCAGCGCGAGTCAGCTTAACTAATAGCGAACCCTTCATACCTGCTCCAGTGCGCTTACGCAGGAAAATTTTGGGCCTTTATACTATGACGTATGTCTGGCTATCATGGGCTCTTAGACTATTTTTCAGTAGAGAATATTTCCCTAAATAAAAGTTAGGGCACCTAGGGCCCATATGAAAAGTTTAATTTCGTATTTTTTGTCAAATTTTTATTTTTGCTTCAGACTTTTAATATCTTAACTCAGCATCTGATTTTGAACATTTTTGCAGTTGGAAGTATACATCTAGGGACTAACGGTTGCGAATATAAAAGTATTGCAGGTTAAAACGGAATACCCCGTATATAAGCAACTTTTTCTTGTAATCTTGAAAAAAAAAATTGTATTTATGAGATGATAAAAATAATTAAAGGTTTGATGAGAAAAAAAAAATATTGAAAACATAAATGAATTTTCTTTTTCATATTGTCAGCACTTATTTTCTATTTTGTTTAACAATTCTATTACCTGAAAAACAGATCATGTGTTTGCGTCTTAGAAACTGAAGTTTGCGGAGTTTCTTTTTTGGCGGCTGAAGGAAACTTTTCCGTCGCTTCAGCTGCTATCCAAGATACTTGAAAGAAATTTGTTACGTTCCGTACTTCGGAAAATCACTGTACATTTTATTTACATCGTTTTTCAGAATTGTGATTTGAACCGCTCTTTTCTTTTGAAAATCTTTGAAACTACAACTACTATGAAAGCTTCGGAATTAAAAACTAAATTTCATGGAAGTCAAACTGATGTTTTAAAGAAGAATTTAAAATGTTACATATTATTTATTATTCTTTTCCTTTTTTGTTCTTGTTATTTATTGTTGTTTGCTTTTAAATGCAAAATATATGTAGGGGAATATGCATGTGCAAAGTGAAAAAATTAAGGCAATTTACCTTTTTCAAAATGAACAAACTCGAAATTTGTGTTGAAAATTACTGCACATAAAGAAAGAACAAGGTATTTTATAGTAAAAACTTTCATTGAAACTTTATTTTTGATCTTTGGTAGGAAGTTTTTGCCTTCAAAAAAGAAAAGGAAAATTTTTACTCTTTTAAATGGCGAAGATAGAATTATATATTTTTCGAATGAGATATTTTTTATTTGATTACTAAAAATATTTTCCATGAAAAGCATATATATAAATAAAACACTTAATAAATATAGGAATAAATAAAGAAACACTAAAACAAATTAATGAATGGATTAATTAATAGATGGAAAAAAATAGTAAATAAAATAGTGAATAAATAAGATAATAACTGAATGAATGAATAAATAAGTAAATTACTAAATGAAGGGCTATGAATAGCTTAATTAATGGAGGGATACATAACTCATTTAATGAAAGAATATGTAAACGAATTGAACTATTTCACTTTTCCCCATACTTAACAAATGATTCTAACACTTAAATAATCATCACTAATTTTAACTAAATAAAAACTGCATTGGACATCAGTATATCCCAATCACTACTTAAAATGGTTATTACAAAAACTAACATTTTTTTTTATATAAGAAAGTTTTTTATAAATCGTAAAAAAAATCAATATGGGTTTCTGATTTTGAAAATGACTTGTATTATGAAATACACCTTAACCATTTGAGCTATTTTTTATTTTTTTTCAAAAATAACTATACGTTTAAGAACATAAATGAAATACTTCTAGATATTTGAAGCTGGAAAAAGAAAATATTTTACATTTAAATTTTTTCCCGCTATTTCATTCCCCACATTCTTCTTTGTTTATTTCAGTTTCAAGGCTGTGTTTGCTACGGGGTCTCCTGGGCATCGCGCATAAAAAAAAAAAAATAAAAAAAAACGAACATCGTCTCCGTTATATCTATAAATGAATTACCGAATTAGAAACCTAAAAATTGTTTCTATCTTAATAAAAATTAGGTCTTTAAATATAAATATGTTTTTTACTATGCGTAAGGCTTAACATAAATAATAATCGCGTAGAAACACTTGCAAACACTTCCGATTAATTTTGCCCTTTTTTACGATAATTTCAGTTTTTATTATATGTAAGGATTTTTTTTTTTTTTTTGCGGTGAAATCAAGAAATGTTATTAAATATTATATGAAACATCATAGCAAAAATTTCAATAAAAATGTATTCCAATAGTTTTTGGCATTTACCCAAAGAAAATACCAGCACGGATCTTCGATGAAAATACCGAAAACCGTTTTAGAAACTGTTCTTCATTTTGATGTATGATACAATTATTTTTAATCCGTAACATTGTCTGACATTTTACATCTTGTCTGGCATTGAAATGTACTTTTTATGAATCAACATTTTTTTTCTTTATCCAAAAGTTAATGCAAATATGGAGAACTGTTATTTGTCAGCTAAGAAAATCATGCCAGATTGTTATAACATTTACTTTGTGTTTTGCGTTTTTGTTGTTAAGATACGAGGCGTGTTTTTAAAGTAAGTTCCGTTTTGAAATAAAAAAAGAACGAGTACAGATAGAGCAAAGAAATTTATTGCACGAAAATCTACCACCCTTACGCAATTTTTCGACATTGCTCCCGTGATTTTCCGAGCATTTGTCATAGCGCGGTACAGGTTTTTGTATACCTATTCGTAAAGTTGCCGTTCGTGTAGTCAACCGTGAGAGCTCTTACAGGGCTTTGGCTGGGACGTTTTTGGTCATCTTCTGAGTCTGCCCCCACCTCACTCGCAGCATCTTTCATTTGTTTCGGCACCTAAAGTCTTTTCTAGGTGGTCAGTTGCACAACTGCAATAATGAGCTCAGAGAAGATGTTATCACATGGTTGACTACACGGGCGGCAACTTTGTACGAATAGGTATACAAAAACCTGTACCACGCTATGACAAATGCTCGAAAAATCACGAGAGCAATGTCGAAAAATAGCGTAAGTGTTGTAGATTTTTGTGCAATAAATTTCTTTAATCTATCTGTACCCTTTCTTTTTTTTTATTTCAAAACGGAACTTACTTTAAAAACACGCCTCGTATTAAATATGTTATTTTGATGCAAATATAAAGAATAGATTCATTGTATATATATATTTTTTTATATTTTAAAACATTATTCCATGTCAAATGACCTAATATGCGTTTCTTTTAAACATAACTGCTGAGTAAAGAGCTTTAATTTTAAAATTAATTATTTACATCAGGGGCAAAATTCTCATAAAATCCTCGTCTGCCAAGCTTCAAGCAAAAAACATAAGTAAAAATTTGTTTCACAAGATTAAAATAATTTTCTTTTATATTTTTTTTGTTTAAAATCGACCCTTAAGAGGTAAATTTAACAGTTTCTTTTCTAAATTGAAAAGAAGGAAAAGTATAAATATAATAAATTGAATATAAATGCTAAATAAAAAGTATTTTGTTAAATATATAAAGGTACAGTTTTGACTCTTTCAGAAAAAAATGTCTTGACTTTGGCTAATATTTTTAACAAAATTCTTGCACAATTACACTGAGTACGATTTAAATATAATGTCGGTGAGCCTACAAGCCATTGTCTCCCCTATATTACCTTAAAATCAGCCGAGGCCCAAGTATTTGCATAGTATTTCCATGATATAATTTTGCGATATGCAACTTCCTTTTTTTATGGTTGTCCAGGGGGAGGGGGCGAGAGCAATAACATTTGCTCCTGACATCAAAGAGTCGGAATCGGGTCCTGGTTGTAACTATGATTACCTTCCAAAGAGATAAGGGTACTTTCCACGATTTTTGCATTGGAATGAAAAATTTTAAAAAACAGAAGTACAAAACCAAGAAAAAAAATATTTAAAACTGTTCAATTTAAGCAAAATAACTCTCATGTGTTCTAAATATTCTATGATAAGTTATTAAAAACAGAAAAAATACCCGTTCCTGTCTTCAGAAATTAGCAATCGGTATAGAAATAGAAATTTGTTCATTTAAAGAAAACTGAAATAAATTGTGTGGATAAGTATTAAGTGAGCACGGTGGAAACAATACGTAAATGTTTTATCCCCAGCCTCTTAACCTGTAGAATACTTCAGGATACCTTGTATTTCTGCTTTGCGCGGGAGAAAAATCCTTTATATTCTCTGCAGACGTGAAAAATAAACTCGTAAAAGCAGTATCATACATGGATGTAGTTTTATAACGAATATACCTTCCCGTACTTAGCACTTTGTGGCTTCAATCGTGTTAGATTAACCGTATTATAAGTAAGCTTTTTTTGTTTAATTTTTTGAAGAAAATTTTTTTTAATTGTTGAATTGCATTTTGTTTCAGCATTTTTTACTTCCTTTTACAAAAAAGGAAGTATTGTGTTCGCGAAAAAATTTTCACTCAAAAATCGACCTTAATTTCCATTTTGCTCAGCCCCGAATGAATGTTTAGTTTTTTTTTTCGACTCGACCACACGTGGAAAAGTGCCTAAGAACGTATATAGACACGCGAAATATCCATTTTGACGATTCGCGAGTTAGTTACAACGAGTTTCTCGTGACGTCTGTATCTACGTATGTGCGTATACATGTCACATAACTCAAGAAAGGTATGTCCTAGAAAGTTGAAATTTGGTACGTAGACTCCTAGTGGGGTCTAGTTGTGCACCTCTCTTTTTGGTTGCATTTGGGTGTTTCTAAGGGGGTCTTTTACCCCTTTGTGGGGGGAAATCATTGTTAATTTTCATGTAAACTCAAGTGGTGTTACAATTTAGCGGACACTTGGCGATATATCGCCAGTCTGTTGGTCGCCAAGTTTTGTCGCCAACTTGGCGACAAATTTGACTTTTTTTTTAAATCAGGTTTTAATTTGGCCACTGACGGTGATATTTAGAGAGTAAACTATTGAATCACATTAAAATTGCCAATGATGGGAAAATGACATTAAATTGGATTAAAAGGAAGTCATGTGAGGCACACATCAGCTCGTTTTTTAATGAGTTTTAGATATTTATTTCCGTCACTTTTTTTTATTTTTGTTTAATCTTAAGACAGAAAAAGTAAAAAAGGCTAAAAATTGAGAGAAAAAGAATGGTGGGGTTTCAAAAGATTGCCTATTGGGGAATATTAGGCATATAGCTCTCTTTTTGGGCGTTTCAATCAAAGAGTGGTTTTCAATGGGCTACCACTAGATGACTCTGCATGATATTGCATGTGTCCCACTTGTCATTTGATATTCATTTCGTTAGAATGATGATCAGGTGCGAGAGAATTTAGCACTTCGTAATTGGCCCTCCCTCTGAGACACCAGACTTAACACCATGTGTATTTTTCCTGTGAAGATATGTAAAGGATCCTGTGGTTATACTTTCCTTACCAGCTAATCTTGACGAAGTGAACAAATGAATTGCTACAGCAGTTGTTTCTGACTGTTTACATGCTACAGTAGTTTAAATACAGGCATCATGTTGTTCAAGAGTTAGGACGAATGCACATTAAACATCTTTAGAATGATTTAAGAATGCATCAAAATATCGTTTTTCTACCTGTTTTACTTACAGAAATATACACGTTTGAAGCCCCGGCATTCTTTTTGAAACCCTCTGCGTATCAAAAATTTCTACAAGGATAGTAGACCTCTAAGACAAATAGTTTTCTTTAAAAAAAATGTTAGCGAACGTTTTTCAGTAACAATAATAAACAGTTTTCCAAGAAAAATACTAAATATTCATATTGTAAGAAAAAAAAACAGGTAAGCTATAAAGGTAGAAAAACCGTTTAATAACTCTTTTAGAAATTCATCTTCTTTTAACGTCATAAAACCTGAAAGTGAAACTTTTCAAAAGAGTTCTTCATTATAGTTTGGCGACTGAAAAGTTTCCTACCTGCTTTCTTTTGGTAGTGATTGATTAAATTTCCTTCTTTTCTGGAAGGAAAAAAAAAAAAGGATATTTCTAATAGTCGCACATTTTCGACGTTCTTCTATTTCAACTATTTAGAACTTTGCACTTAGTTTCACACCAGTTACCGTGGAAATACAAGTTTCTAAACAGGTTTCTTAATTAAATTAATCGAACTAATTGAATGAATGACCATTAGAGTAGACATAAAATTAATGCTATGTCGTCTTGATTTTTCGTTGGGAGTTGTTTATTTTCTGTCTAGCTTTAAGGGAAATGTAATTATAAAGGAATGTTTCGGTGATGGTGTATTTTTATTTGGTAACTAGCGTTACCTGCACGGCTTTGCCCGTAGTAGGAATTTAAAAGGTCATTTGGTTCGTTTTTATATTTACAAATAATGGATGATGAATTTCTCGCCAATATGCGATGGTAATTTCCTTGCCCATGTTATGGTAATTCGCTTGATAACATCGGGTAAAAATTGGAATGGAAAAAAGAACATATTTGAATTTCCAAAAAATCGCTTCGAGGTGCTCCCCCCTGTGCTACGAACTAATTTTGTGTCAAATTTCATGAAAATCGGCCGAACGGTCGCTATGCGCGTAACAGACATCCAGAGATCCAGACATACAGACTTTCAGCTTTATTATTAGTAAAGATTAAGATAAAGAAGTTACATAAAGGGCACTTTGACTTTCATACTTGACTTATTATCAAGTAAATTTTTACTAAAGATGCAACTTTTTTTTTATTTAATGAACTTAAGTGTGTATCTTTTAAAAGTTTGAGATAGGTCAGTCATTTAAAGGGTTAAAAAATATTTTCGTAAAAGTTGTCATTTTTGTGGAATGTCCTTCACCGAAATAAGAGGCATTGAAAAAATGGTGTTTTTCATTCATAAAATACGTTTTTTGTTAAAAGCCATGATCCTTTTTCGCAGGAATATATGCACGATTTCAGGCTGTTCGATAGTCAACTGGGGCGATTCTTTTTATGAAAATATTTTTTCTTTGTGTGTTGGGGGGGGGGGGGGGGTAGGTGATTTTTATTCGTTTTAACCAGTGGTTGGAAGTAGCGCGCTACAAGTAGCGACGCTACTGTAGTAGCTACATTTTTGAGTAGTTTGTAGCGTAGCGCACTACTTTTTTAAAAAAGTAGTGTAGTGAGTAGTTAACTACAAAAAAATAGTAGTTTGTAGCGACTTCTGGAAACTACTTTTAAATAAACTGAAAACAAAAAAAAAAGGTTCAAACGACATTGATTGGCTCAAATTTTACACAAGTACATCAGCGGATGCAATGAGAAATAAGACTCATAAAAATACGAGCTGACCTCAGGCATTTCATTTTGACGCCACACGTTCTATCTGTTTGACGCCATTAGTTTTTTTTTGCCATTGTAATTTTCATATTTCACCAATATTCATATTGCAAAAAGCACTTATTTTCGCGAAAATAAAGATATCGGTGATTTCGGGAGTTGAAAATTTGGTGAATTTTATATAAACTGACCGAAGATTAAAAAACAAAAATATTTTAGCGAGGCTTAAATTTTTGACAGTATTCACCAAATAAAAAGAAGCTACTTAAAATGTTATAGAAAAGGATGAAATTGAACTGTTCTGGAGGACTTACAATAAATACGAGCATTACAGTGTGTGAGAGTATGATAACGGATATTTTTCTTAATGTCTTCTGATGAGCTAATTTATCAATTTTTTTTGTTCAATCCTCTTACGGTGTGTGTGTGTGTGTGTGTGTGTGTGTGTGTGTGTATCAGGATCCCCCCCCCCCCCCAAAAAAAATCGAAAGTTTATTTTTCAAGTCGCACACTCTCTTATATTTTATCCTTTTACATCCAAAAAAAAAAAAAATCATATAATTTGAACAACGGCAGCAAGTGCCGATTATGTCTGAAAGTGTGAACCAGCACTTGTGTAATGCTAGGTCGAATTGAAATAAAATGTTTTTTTAGAAACTCAAAATTTCTGTTGATAAAACGTTGCTCCTATACCCCACATATGCACCACAAAAACATTTATTCAAATTAAAAACCATTTAGGTATCCCACACGTGCCTAACATTTATAATTTTCTTCAAAAAATTAAGTTTTTGATATATATTTTCAGAAATGTAAGATTTTACGAAATGAACAAGCTGAAAAATAAACAGTAAAGTAGAAAAGTAGTTAATAAGCGTTAAATAGAAATTTTTGTTTTCCTGCAATTTTTAAGTCTCCCACATAGTACTCAAAGATCTGTTTTTTTTTTTTTTTTCAGGTTGAGTTAAATTTTTCATTTAAAAAATATATATCTTTAATTATTCGTTTGTACTTGTAGATCTGCAAATGTGATCGCCAGTAATTTTTGAACTTGATATTATATTTAATTTTATATGTAATTTTTTAAAAGATAACTGAAAAAAAAAACAATTTTTTAAATAAAATTATTATCTTTAGGTCAAGCATAATTTTAGGTGGCTTATCTAAATGTTTTTTAATTCGATAAATGACCTCGTGGTACATGTGGGGTGTTTGGTACAGGGGCAACGTTTTATTAACAGAAACTTCGAGCTTCTAAAAACAGTTTTTTTTTTCGATTTGGCTTAGCATACAAGTAGTTTTACACTTTCAGGTGCAAGTCGGCACGTGTTGCCGTTGTGCAAATGATATGAAACTTTTTCTCACGATTGTTTTGACACAAGAGAAAAAATACAAGAGTGTATGCGACTTGAAAAATTGACTTACATTTTTTGAGGGACAACCTATTGTGTATGCTTTTTATTTACTTATTTTTTGGAAAGTAGCGAAGTAGCGACTACATATCAAAAGTAGTTTGTAGTTGCTACATTTTGAAAAAAGTAGTTGTAGTTGTAGTTAACTACATTTGTAACAAAGTAGTTGTAGTTGTAGTTCACTGTAAAAAAAAATGTAGTTTTTCCAACCACTGGTTTTAACTGTCCAACATATTTAGATTAAGAGCCATTGTCTGTAAGGATCAGGCAGGTTGTGATTGTTGACATTTTTAATTTTCTTTATTTTTGCATATGTTGTTCCTGATCATGAATGTAATGTAAATCCAAAATATGAGCTTTGTATGACTTACCGTTTTTGGGAAATTAAATTTTTAAATTTAGGGGGCGTGGCACATTTTTGCGTGTTTTTCAAATTTACAGATTTTAAAGCTCTTGTTGCTTCAAGCGCCCTTTTTATGACATGGATTTTTAAATTCCATACTATTATGTGGTCATGTTAGATACTATTACAGCTGTTAAATCCGTGTCAATACGAGGGCGACGCCCACAAAGTCCGTTTAAAAATGACCGAAAATGAAATTTTTACTGTATTCAAGGTCAATTTTCTCAAAGCGCCTTCATGATGACACCAACGTTTTTACATAAATTCCTAGCTACACTTGCATACATCAAAAATATGTAATAAAATTGGTGTCACTATAAGGGCGTCAGAAGATATTGGAACTTTTATGTGATAAATTTCACAAAAATGCAAATGTTTAAAACCTAACTACTACTCTCGCCCTCATAGCAGAGATCTGAAACTAATTAAGTTTGATAACCAACATGTTCGTCTAACATATAAACTAAAAAAATCGGTGTCACTCCTATTACTTTCGAAAATATATTCATTCGAAATTAGTATGTTATGGAGTTATTTAAAAAAGGACTTTTCTAATTCGAATGGCTTTTTGCACGGTTTTGTTTTAAACTTTAATATAAAGTTACAGTAGTGACACCTAAAATAATATGTTTCTAATGCTTTTTATGCTTTTTAATTAAGCTTGATAACCAACATGTTTTTCTAACATTTGCACTAATGAAATTAGTGTCACTCCTACTACTTTTGGAAATATAATCATTCGAAGTTAGTATGTTGTGGTGTATTTTTATCATTTATTACTACTTTTTAAAAATTTATTTTATTTGTTTATTTATGTATTTTGTTAATTTAATCTTATCTCATCCAGGTAGTAATTTTGACCATATTTATTTTTAATTTATTACAAAGAAATAACATTTAACATAAGCAGTTTTGGGTAGTAAGAACATCTTTATCCTGAATAGAAAATGCTCGTTTTGATATAGGTACAGGTGGATCTATTGTGCATAATATGTTTAGATTATCATACCAATACTCGCCTTTTTTCCAGTCAAATAAATTTATTTGTTCTAATCCTTCTTGCCATGCATTTGACCTTTACTTGCAAATGGTCAACTTCTACCACTTCTCCAGGATACCATGTTTTCCCAAGCTTTAGTGCTACAAACTACCCGATAATAGATGACCGTCTTTCTGAAACTGGGTGATTTGATTTTTTAAGTTTTCTTTGTTTTAATCTACGTCATCCTCAAATTGTGTTTCAGATTCTGAATGCTCGTTATATAATATATTATGTTCATAACTATTTAAGACATTATGTTGTAAATAGCTGCATTTTTAATATAAATAACAGATAAAAATTAGTATGGTTGAAAAAATATGAATATTAGTACGACTATTTTAGATTATAATGCACATTACACAATACGTTCATCTGTACCTATATCGATTTACAGTGTTTCTAATGCTTTTCATAAAGCTTTTTTTATAAAAAGCATTAAAAACATATTATTTTAGGTGTCACTACTGTAACTTAATATTAAAGTTTAAAACAAACTGTGCAAAAAGCCATTCGAATTAGAAAAGTCCTTTTTTAAATAAATCCATAACATACTAATTTCGAATGATTATATTTTCGAAAGTAATAGGAGTGACACCGAATTTTTTTGTTCATATGTTAGACGAATATGTTGGTTATCAAACTTAGTTAGTTTCAGATCTCTGCTACGAGGGCGAGAGTAGTAGTTAGGTTTTAAACATTTGCATTTTTGTGAAATTATCTTCTGGCGCCCTTATAGTGACACCAATTTTATTACATATTTTTGATGTATGCAAGTGTAGCTCGGAATTTATGTAAAAACGCTGGTGTCATCATGAAGGCGCTTTGAGAAAATTGGCATTGAATGTAGTAAAAAAATTCATTTTCGGTCATTTTTAAACGGAGTTTGTGTCCGTCGCCCTCGTAGTGACACCGGTTTGAAATAGTAGCAAACCTTTTCTAAGTAATTTTAAACGTCTTTGAACCAATCGGTTAAATTTTCTTTTGTGACGGATGCTCAGTTTATCGTCTGATTTTCAGCAATTCTTGATGTGACTTGTGAATTTCTTTTCAAGAAAGTAGGAAATCACGATCGGCCGGAACGGTCATTCTCAAATTCATTTTCTCTTTTAAGTTCTTTTAAAAGTTTATTGTACATTATCCTAAAAGTCATTGAGATAAATCGGAAAGCATGCTTTGGCAGCAGGTGCTATCTAGTGTGAACCAATACTCTTTTACTTTTTTTTACAAAAAAGGAAGTATTGTATTCGCGAAAAAATTTTTACTCAAAAATCGATCTTAATTTCCATTTTGCTCACCCCCGAATGAATGTACAGTTTTTTTTTCCCGACCCTACTACACGTGCATATATACCTAAGAACGTATAGACACCCGAATTACCCATTTTGACTATTCCCAAGTTAATTACAACGAGTTTTCTCGTGACGTCTGTATATACGTATGTATGTGCGCATGTACGTATGTGTGTATGTATGTCGCATAACTCAAGAACGGTATATCCTAGAAAAATGAAATTTGGTACGTAGACTCCTAGTGGGGTCTAGTTGTGCAGCTCCCCTTTCGGCTGCATTCGGGTGTTTCTAAAGGGGTCTTTTGCACCTTTTTTTGTGGGGAGGGGGGCAAATCATTGTTAATTTCGATGCAAACTCAAGTGGTGTTATAATCGCCTTGGCAATATATCGCCAGTATTTTGGTCGCGAAGTTTTGTCGCCAACTTTGCGACAAATTTAGGGATTTTTTTTAAAATCTGGTTTCAATTTGACCACTGTTGGTGATATTTGGAGAGTTAACTATTGAATCACATTAAAATTGCCAATAATGTGGAAACAACATTAAATTAGTGTAAAAGGAAGTCATGTGATGCACACATCAGCTCGTTTCTTTTTCCTTCAGTAATATAATATATTATGTTCATACCTATTTAAGACATTATGTTGTAAATAGCTGCATTTTTAATATAAATAACAGATAAAAATTAGTATGGTTGAAAAAATATGAATATTAGTACGACTATTTTAGCCTATAATGCACATTACACAATACGTTCATCTGTACCTATATCGATTTACAGTGTTTCTAATGCTTTTCATAAAGCTTTTTTTATAAAAAGCATTAAAAACATATTATTTTAGGTGTCACTACTGTAACTTAATATTAAAGTTTAAAACAAACTGTGCAAAAAGCCATTCGAATTAGAAAAGTCCTTTTTTAAATAAATCCATAACATACTAATTTCGAATGATTATATTTTCGAAAGTAATAGGAGTGACACCGAATTTTTTTGTTCATATGTTAGACGAATATGTTGGTTATCAAACTTAATTAGTTTCAGATCTCTGCTATGAGGGCGAGAGTAGTAGTTAGGTTTTAAACATTTGCATTTTTGTGAAATTAACTTCTGGCGCCCTTATAGTGACACCAATTTTATTACATATTTTTGATGTATGCAAGTGTAGCTCGGAATTTATGTAAAAACGTTGGTGTCATCATGAAGGCGCTTTAAGAAAATTGGCATTGAATGTAGTAAAAAAATTCATTTTCGGTCATTTTTAAACGGAGTTTGTGTCCGTCACCCTCGTAGTGACACCGGTTTGACAGCTGTAATAGTATCTAAGAAGACCATATAATAGTATAGAATTTAAAAATCCATGTTATTATAGGGACGCTTAAAGCAACAAGAACTTTAAAATCTGCAAATTTGAAAAACAGGCAAAAATGTGCCACGCCTCCTAAATTTAAAAATTTAATTTCCCTAAAACGGTAAGGTAGACAAAGCTCAGATTTTGCACAAACATTACATTCATGATAAGGAACAACATATGTGAAAATAAGAAAAATTAAAAATGTCAACAATCACAATTGCCGTAAACTGCCTGATTCTTACAGACAATGGCTCTTAAATTCAAGAAAGTACGGATTTTCATTTTATTCTTATTGTACTCTTTGTTTCGGGACATTTTTACTTGATTCTGATTTATCAATCAAGGTTACCCATTGGTCCTATATTGCCCAATGTCTAACGTTTGCCAACATCGATTCTCTGTGCGATTGGTACATAGCAAGCCACGATATCCTTCGCTATGTGGCCAATGAATTTCATTTGCTCGAATTGAATATTACACCTGCTTTTTTGCAGTTATGAAATTAGTGTTTATTTTTATTCATTTTTTCATTTCTTTTTTGTTTTATTTATTAGTATTTTTAGACCATAAATTTAAGCTTAGTGATATTTTTTATTTCTTTGCTTTTTATTGACAGTTTTTCTTGGATTGGATAGCAGCTAGTTATTTTCTTTTTATTTAACTTTAAAAGTTTCGTTACTGTGGTTTTGAATGACTTTAAGCGTATTTTAATTTTTTGCCTTTATTCCTTGTAAGAGACATTTTTGACGGACAGGCGTCATCATTATATCAGGCTTTTGTTATTAACGTATGGAATATGCTTGGAACTTAGGTAAAATTATGCGTGAACATTTTAGTTAGCAAACAGAATCATTTTACAGTAGAGTGTCGAAAACCCGAGGTAATTAGGGCTCGCCCCATATCGAATTACTGAAAACTCGGATTATCCGAAAAATTCTTTAGACTACATAAGGACAAGTGCTGTTTACTGCCTTACGCTCTGAAAAGGAAATATTGCCTCCTCTAAAAATTTGTCACTGAAATATCAACATAAATTTATGTTTTAACTAACACTAAACGAGTTTTGATTAGTTTTTTTTGAGCAATCACGATTGTTTATTGTTCTTACTTGACTGTTTTTGGCGTTCCTATCATTTTATTTTCCCCCCAGCACCCTCTGCAGCATCACCGTCGACCGGCTCCTCACGATGCTGCTCCTCTAGCGAAAGCCGTCTCCAGGTTGCATCCATATCCTACACACACGCGCATACATACACAACTACACAAACACATACACCTAAACATACATACACAAACACATACACACACTCAAACACATACACACACACGCATACATACAGACACCTACACATACATACAGACACCTACACATACACACACAACTACCCACACACTCATCACACTCATGCCTGCACACAGACACAAACACATATACCTACACATACACATACACATTTCCATCACACACAAACACTCATACACACAACTACCCACACACATACCTGCACACAGACACAAACACACATGCCTACACACATAAAAATACCCCTCTACACACAAACACACATGTCCCCCACACACACATACCTACATACACACACACACACACTCGTGATTGCGAAAAACATAATTTGAATTCAAGAGGTCAAAATTCAAACTTTTTTTCTTGATGTATGCACGTACTTGCGTTTAAACTTGCAGCCAACCAAAAACTGCTGTTTGATCGTCCTCGAATAAGTTTTGATGAGTTTTGTCGTGATATTTGTTGCTTAGTGTTAGCGTACGTATGTACCTCACATAATACAAAAACGTTAGTCTCAGAAGGATAAAATTTCATATATGCGCTTCGTACAGCGTCAGGTTTCGCACTTTCGTTTTAAATTGCAATCTGATATTCCAAAAGAGCTGTTTGTTCGTCCTTTGGGACGAAATAATGTTTTAATTTCAACTTATTTTTTGTATCAACCTACTTCCTACTTTCTCCAAGGCATTTCTTAATCCATCTCTAACAGTCGAATAATATTTCATGTCACTTGGCAAGTGTTATTGACATAAACCTTTCAATTTATTTTTATTACCTTATCGTATTTTTTAGGGAAGTTCTACATCGCAAAATAATTACATTTTCAGATTAAAACGTTTTTTGTCTATAAAATGTATGCCTTAAAAATATCAACAAAGCACATCGGTCTAAACGGAACCTCGGACTTTTGAGACCCGGATTTTCGAGACTCTACTGTATTTCGTAGTAGGAAAGGTACATTTGCTCTATGTACATTTGCTCAATGAGCAGAGTCGTGTGCATACAGCTAGTCTTTTATAACACAAGATGTTTGCATCGAATGTACTGAATTTTAACAGTCGATTAAAAAAACATTAAGCGCTACAAGGCTAATATTTTCCAAACTTGGCCACAAAATTCTTAGAGATTGAGGGCATTTTCTTTTCTTGCGTCGGATGCACCTGCACGTTTTATGAGCAGGCAAAGGAAAAAATCGCGTCACAGGCAAGCAATGAAGAACATAAACCTGTAATAACAACGAGAAGAATGCATGAAATACACCGCAAGCTCAGTCAATTCCAGCCAAGGACTGCAGTTTCGTGCTTATTAGCACTCATCAGCCCGGCATAGGAAGTGAATGAGCTGGAGGTGGAAAACCTCTTAAGAAAGCCTAGAGTGCCAAACAAGCTGGTAGCTAATACAGAATTAGTACTTATCAGACGAGCGACCGAAAGAATGGTTCGGTTCAACTCGAATATTGAAGGCAAGGCAGGTATATTCAGTATGGTCAGTACGAATTCTTTGTATTATCTACCAGTTTGTTTGGCATTCTTCACTTCCTTAGTGGTTTTCCACCTCCAGCTCAGTCACTCCTATTCCGGGCTGATGAGTGCTAATAAGCACGAAACTGCAGTCCTCGGCTGGAATTGACTGAGCTGGCGATGTATTTCATGTATTTCTGCCTTAGCCCTGCTATAGGGCGGTAACTTACTGAATATACTTGCCTTTGCCTGCAAAATTCGAGTTGAACTGAACCAATGTTTCGGTCACTCGTCTGGTCAGTGCTAATTCTGTATTAGCTACCAGTTTGTTTGGCACTCTTGGCTTCCTTAAGATGTTTTCCATCTCCAGCTCAGTCACTCCTATGCCGGCGCTGATGAGCGCTAATAAGCACGAAACTGCAGTCCTTGGCTGGAATTGACTGAGCTGGCGATGTATTTCTGCCTTAGCCCTGGCTATAGGGCAGAAACTTACTAAATAACGAGAAGAATGTTTCAAAGAGTTTATAAAAGATTATTAAAAGTGGCACAATTTTTTTTCTCAATACGTAAAGGGTGCAGAAAAGGCTACTAAGGGTGCTCAAGGCTACTACGGAAACTTACAAAGAAGTGCACAGATTTTTTTTTTGAAAAACCTATGCTTATATTGGTATCTAAATTTAAAGCTTTCTTATGCTTTTAAACTCTCTGTTAATTAGTAAGTAAAATTCGGTTTTAATGAATTCGGACACCCTGTTTTATTACATAATTTGTTTTTGACTTTATTTTCCCTGATAAAAAACACTAACAAAAATATAAGCGATTTTACAATGTGAAGTTCTGTTTTTACTTCCTTTTACAAAAAAAGGAAGTATTGTATTCGCGAAAATATTTTCACTCAAAAATCGGCCTTAATTTCCATTTTTCTCACCCCCGAATGAATGTTGAGTTTTTTTTTTTCGACCCGACCACACGTGGCTATATGCCTAGGAACGTACAGACACCCGAAATATCCATTTTGACGATTCCTGAGTAAATTACAACGAATTTTCTCGTGACGTCCGTGTGTGCGTATGTATGTGTGTATGTGCGTATGTATCTCGCATAACTCAAAAACGTTATGTCCTTGAAAGTTGAAATTTGGTACGTAGATTCCTAGTGGGGTCTAGTTTTTCACCTTCTCTTTTGGTTGCATTCAGATGTTCCTAAGGGGGTCTTTTGTCCCTTTTTGGGGGAAATCATTGTTAATTTCGATGTAAACTCAAGTTGTGCTATAATTTGTCGGATACTTGGCGATGTATCGCCAGTCTTTTGGTCGCCAAGTTTTGTCGCCAACTTGGCGACAAATTTGGCGATTTTTTTTATAATTTGGTTTCAGTTTCGCCACTGTTGGTGATATTTAGAGAGTAAACAACTGAATCACATAAAAATTGCCAATAATGGGGAAATGACGTTAAACTGGAGTAAAAGGAAGTCATGTGATGCACACATCAGCTTGTTTAAATTAATGTATGCCTTTGTGCAATATTCAAAAGTAAATTTTTATTTACATTAAAATTATTTAAAATCTTATTGAATGGAAACTTTCAACGAAACAACCAGCACAACGAAACAACCAACTTTCAATCAATAGTAGAGCAGTCTGAAACACACTTTCAAATCCAAGACAAATGTTTGCATCTGTTTTCAAGCTCATTTGTAGAAGCTTTTAGAATTATTCCAGCCCCATTCAGCACGGATATCTGAATGAGAGTAATTAGTTTAAGAAATAAGGACATAATGTTTGAAGCCACCATCATATACGAAAATTCCTCTACACACTACGCCATTTTGAATTGCGAAGAGGCAACAAAAGGCGAATATTTCACCTCTAACTCTTTCATACTTTAAAAACCTTTCCTGCGTGAAGAAATACGACGCAGAAATTTACTTTTCTTAGAGGAAGATATATTTCACGCACAGAGCGGTGAAATTTATTTCGTCTTTTCAGAAACTTTACTTTATTCTTATGAACGGACACGAAAAGCATTGAGAAGGGAATGCAAACGGTTTTTTTTTCGGTGTGAAAAATAGAACAGCGATCGATAATTTCTTCAAGTCGTGTGAACGGAAATAATACATACGAATACAGTAGAACTTGTTTATATCGAGAGCGAAGGAACCGCGATATTTATTCGCTATAACTGAGTTCTCATAAAAAACGAGATCGCGGGAAAAATTATAAAAATTCATCATAGTTGCCTTTTTGAGCAATCACGATTGCTTATTGTTCTCACTTGACTGTTTTTGGCGTGTTTTGATTTTATTTTCCCCCCTCCTCCCTCTGCAGCACCACCCTCACGATGCTGCTCCTCTAGAGAAAACCATCTCCAGGTTACGTCCATATCCTACACGCATACATACACACACGCACGCCTACACACACACACACTCACATACCCACACACACACATACACAAATATACACACACACTCCTGCACATAGACACGCACACACATACACATATATACACACACATACCCACACATACACACAACACACACACATGCCTGCACACACGTAAAAAAACACGTGATTGCGAAAAACATAATTTGAATTCAAGATGTCAAAATTCATTTTTTTTTCTTTTTCTTTTTAATCACAGTGCAGTATCAAAGAAGTTGGTTACTTTACTCTGAACGGTTTGAATGTCTTTTGTGTCATTGTTTCAGAGGAATACACATATACACACAACACATATATGATTTTTAAATATTCCCTCACTCCACAAATTAAAAAAAAAATACTGTCATCTCTTGTTCTCAGGATTTATGATTTGTCACTAACTTTGGTTGACCTTGGAATGTTAAGGAAAATTTACCAAAAAAAGTGTAAGCTGCGCTGGAAGTCAATAGAAATTTTTTGAATCACAAAAATATTAATTAAGTGGGGTTTGTTCGTTAAAACCGAGTTTTGCTCCTATAGACTTATTATTGTACCAACCAGGTATTTCTGATTTCCTCGCTAAATACGAGTTCCCGCTAAATCAGGGCTCGATATAAGCCAGTTTGACTGTATTATAAATTTTTAATCGAATTCAAAAATGCAGAAGTCTTTCAATTTACATCTTCTTCACACTTTTAGGACTGTGCGGAACTTGCATAATATTCTTATCCATTACTAGCCGCATTTCACTGTCTACCTCGAAAATACAAGATGCGTCGAGTGACGCATGTTCAACAATGGGGTAATTTCGGAAATTTTAATTTTTTTTTTTTTTTTCTGAAAGAGCATGCTTATTAATATTGACCATTTTTTTTTTCAATATTTTGACAAAATTTGCTATTTTTAAAAATATATTTAAATCGGTGCGCAGACTCAATTTATTGTTGACCAGTTTTTCGTTTCTTCATTTCCCTGAAATAACAGTGTTACCAGTAAAATAGTTAAGTTTCCGGATCCAGTTCAGCCTTGTCACAATAAAGCCTTTCCCTGCATGTTAAACATTACCAAAACATATTATCGAATTGTCATGCCATGGCGCAATTTTCATTGTTGATGACGTCAGGAGCATTACTAAATCATTCGCTATTATATATATATGAGGATACATTGTTCTTTCTTTGTATCCCGTAATTTCCAAACAAATTTCCAATTTTCTCTTTTTGAAAATTGTGCGCTGTTTCATCTATTTCACATTGTGCTACATTCTTTTAACTAAAAACATAGCAGATATTCTGATAACAATATACACTTGCATCGAACAAAGAAACAGTCATGTTTGACGTCACGCAAAAAGATATTATGTCGTTTCACCCCTATAAATTAACTTTCCAGATTTAACCCTCTACTTTCCAATTTATTATTTACTGCAGAAAAAATATATTTATGTGCCCAGAATAAAAAAGAATAATGTTTTTGATTCATGAATCACTTTTGTTAAAAAGGCGTAGGTCAAAATTGATCGTAATTTGACTTACGCCTTTTCAACAAACCAATTCATATATAAAGGGGATTTTCGTATTTTTTTTTTCTTTATATATATTTTCAAAATAGGTGTGCATTTCTGTGGCTAAAATATTAACTTGTGTCAGTACCAACAACTTAAATGTAAAGCAGGTAATTTGTGCCAAAATAATAACTGGCGTTATAGTGGTAACTTACTGCGTAATATTAACTTGTGTTAGTACTAAAAATCTAAGTGTGAAGCAGGCACTTTGCAATAAAAATAATAACTGGCTTTAGTGGGATAACTTACTGCATCATATTTACTTGTTTCAGTGCCAACAACCTAAATGTAAACCAGTAATTTGCACCAAAGAAAAAAAAATAATAATAATAACTGGCTTTAGAGTGATAACTTAGTGCATAAAATCAACTTGCTCCAAAATCAACAACCTAAATGAGAATCAGGCAATTTGCATCAAAAATAACTAGCTCTAGTGTGGCAACTTACTGCATAATATTAACTAGTGTTAGTACTAACAACCTAAATGAGGAGCAAGCAATTTACACCAAAAATACTTACTTGCTCAAGTTTATTAACTTACCGCATCATATTAACTTGTGTCAGTAATAACAATCTAAGTGTGAAGCAGGCAATTTGCACCAAAAATAATAACTAGCTTTAGTCTGATAACTTACTGCATCATATTTACTTGTTTCTGTGCCAGCAACGTAAATGTAAAACCAGTAATTTGCACCAAAAAAAAAAAAAAAAAACAGTAACTGGCTTTAAAATGGTAACTTACTTCGTAAAGGCATAAAATCAACTTGCTCCAATACCAACAAATTCAGGCAGATTAGGCAATTTGCACCAAAAACACAAAATAACTTACTCTAGTGTGGCAACTTACTGCATCATATTAATATGTGTCAGTACCAACAACCTAAATGTAAAGCAAGCAATTTGCCCACCCAAAATAGTAACTGGCTTTAAAGTGGTAACTTACTGCATAAAATCAACTTGCTCCAACACTAACAAAATAATGAGAATCGGGCAATTTGCACCAAAAATAATAACTTGCTCCAGTCCGCTAACTTACTGCATAATATTAACTGGTGTCAGTACCAACAACCTAAATAAGGAGCAGGCAATTTACACCAAAAATAATTACTTGCTCTAGTTTATTAACTTACCGCATCATATTAACCTGTGTCAGTAATAACAATCTAAGTGTGAAGCAGGCAATGTGCACAAAAAATATTAAATGGCTTTAGTGGGATAACTTACTGCATCATATTTACTTGTTTCTGTGCCAGCAACCTAAATGTAAAGCCAGTAATTTGAACCAAAAAAAAAACAGTAACTGGCTTTAGAGTGGTAACTCACTGCGTAAAGGTACAAAATCAACTTGCTCCAACACCAACAACCTCAGGCAGATCAGGCAATTTGCACCAAAAATACATAATAACTTACTCTAGTGTCGCAACTTACTGCATCATATTAATTTGTGTCAGAATCAACAACCTAAATGTATAGCAAGCAATTTGCCCCCAAAAATAATAACTGGCTTTAAAGTGGTAACTTACTGCATAAAATCAACTTGCTCCAACACCAACAACATAATGAGAATCGGGCAATTTGCACCAAAAATAATAACTTGTTCCAGTCCGCTAACTTACAGCATAATATTAACTAGTGCTAGTACTAACAACCTAAATGAGGAGCAGGCAATTTACACCAAAAATACTTACTTGCTCTAGTTTATTAACTTACCGCATCATATTAAATTGTGTCAGTAATAACAATCTAAGTGTGAAGCAGGCAATTTGCACCAAAAATATTAAATGGCTTTAGTGGGTAACTTACTGCATCATATTTACTTGTTTCTGTGCCAGCAACCTAAATGTAAAACCAGTAATTTGCACCAAAAAAAAACAGTAACTGGCTTTAGAGTGGTAACTTACTGCGTAAAGGCATTAAATCAACTTGCTCCAACACCAACAACCTCAGGCAGATCTGGCAATTTGCACCAAAAATACATAATAACTTACTCTAGTGTGGCAACTTACTGCATCATATTAATTTGTGTTAGAACCAACAACCTAAATGTAAAGCAAGCAATTTGCCCTCAAAAATAATAACTGGCTTTAAAGTGGTAACTTACTGCATAAAATCAACTTGCTCCAACACCAACAACATAATGAGAATCGGGCAATTTGCACCAAAAATAATAACTTGTTCCAGTCCGCTAACTTACTGCATAATATTAACTAGTGCTAGTACTAACAACCTAAATGAGAAGCAGGCAATTTACACCAAAAATACTTACTTGCTCTAGTTTATTAACTTACCGCATCATATTAAATTGTGTCAGTAATAACAATCTAAGTGTGAAGCAGGCAATTTGCACCAAAAATATTAAATGGCTTTAGTGGGTAACTTACTGCATCATATTTACTTGTTTCTGTGCCAGCAACCTAAATGTAAAACCAGTAATTTGCACCAAAAAAAAAACAGTAACTGGCTTTAGAGTGGTAACTTACTGCGTAAAGGCATTAAATCAACTTGCTCCAACACCAACAACCTCAGGCAGATCAGGCAATTTGCACCAAAAATACATAATAACTTACTCTAGTGTGGCAACTTACTGCATCATATTAATTTGTGTTAGAACCAACAACCTAAATGTAAAGCAAGCAATTTGCCCTCAAAAATAATAACTGGCTTTAAAGTGGTAACTTACTGCATAAAATCAACTTGCTCCAACACCAACAACATAATGAGAATCGGGCAATTTGCACCAAAAATAATAACTTGTTCCAGTCCTTTAACTTACTGCATAATATTAACTAGTGTTAGTACTAACAACCTAAATGAGGAGCAGGCAATTTACACCAAAAATACTTGCTTGCTCTAGTTTATTAACTTACCGCATCATATTAAATTGTGTCAGTAATAACAAACTAAGTGTGAAGCAGGCAATTTGCACCAAAAATAATAACTGGCTTTAGTGGGATAACTTGCTGCATCATCTTTACTCGTTTCTGTTCCAGCAACCTAAATGTAAAGCCAGTAATTTGCACCAAACAAAAAAAGCAGTAACTGGCCTTAGAGTGGTAACTTACTGCGTAAAGGCATAAAATCAACTTAATCCAACACCAACAACCTAAATGAGAATCAGGCAATTCGCACCAAAAATACATAATAACTTGCTCCAGCGTGGCAACTTATTGCATCATATTAATTTGTGTTAGTAACAACAACCAAAATGTAAAGCAACCACTTTTGCCCCCAAAAATAATAACTGGCTTTAAAGTGGTAACTTTCTGCATAAAATAAACTTGCTCCAACACCAACAATATAATGAGAAGCACGCAATTTGCACCAAAAATAATAACTTGCTCCAGTCCGGTAACTTAGTGCCAACAACCTAAATAAAAAGAACGCATCAAGTTGCACCAAAAACAATAACTTGCTCCATCCGGTAACTTAGTGCCAACAACCTAAATAAAAAGCACGCATCAAGTTGCACCAAAAATAATAACTTGCTCCAGTCCGGTAACTTAGTGCCAACAACCTAAATAAAAAGCACGCATCAAGTTGCACCAAAAATAATAATTTGCTCTAGTGTGGTTACTTGCTGCATAATATTAACTTGTGTCAGTACCAACAATTTAAATGAGGAACAGGCAATTTGCACGAAAAAAAATTAACTTTCTCTAGTGTATTAACTTACGGTATCATATTATTTGTGTCAGTATCACTAATTAAAATGAGAAGCGGACAATTTGCACCAAAATAATTACTTGCTCTAGACGAAACATAGTGATGAATTTTTGTAGTAGAGGGTCAAGTTTCATTAGTAATTTTTTCCTTGGATAAAATTCTGAACCACAGAACAATATTTTACAATAATTCCGGTTTCTTACCATTTGCTCCTAGCTATGCGTAAGAATAATACTCTTTGTCTTTTTTCATGTCTGTCTGTGTTCATCTATTTTGCACATATGATTTCGAAGAAAATAACTTATATTTTTTTTCGGAAAGAAATACGGCTCCATTAATCAGCCATTATACTCTTACCACTTTCAATAGAAATAGATACTTAGAAAATTATGGATTATCGCCTTGGTAAAAGTTACGAAAAAAAAAAGAATCGAATCCATAAATACAGGCATTAGATGAACTACCGAGCTTAAATCCCCGTCACGTTCGATACCAAATTCGTCTCGAACGTATATGAATCGTTCTTCTTTGTTCTGGATTGGTGATTTTTCTTTTCCAGTTAAACATTCGTTTAGAAGTCGGTTTGGAACACGTTGTGTGTAGAGGAGTTTGGGCGGGAGATGAATGGTCTTGTCTTCGGAAATTGATACTGGTTAAAAAGAAATAAAACGAGAACTTTTCAATTTTTTATTTGTAATTGGGACAGATTCCAATAAATTGATGCGATAAATCTCCATTGGGATCTTTGAATGCCAAGTATTTTTTGGCATGTTTAAGATTTTTTGAATAAGTTGCGTAGATTAGTGAACGTGGTAATGGTATGCGTGAATTCAAAGATTCAGACTATTTTGCAATTCTGTCAAACCGGCGTTTTATAGCTTAAAACTTTGGAACATAATATGTAAGCTGGTTTTTTTCTTCATACGGATTTGTTTGTGGTTGATGTGGGGGTAATAACATTACTATTTTGCTGTTTATTAGTGATGTGCCGGATCGTTAAAAAGTAGATCCGCGGATACGGATACGGACCCGGACCATTAGTGTCAAGATCCGAGGATACGGATCAGGATCATTAGTGTCAAGATCCGCGGATACGGATACGGATCATTAGTGTCAAGACCCGCGGATACGGATACGGATCTCAATTTTTTTTAAACCCAAAATAACTACCTAAGTGTAAAATTTGATACGGAAAGTATTACCATTAGGGTAATGGCACCGTTTCTTCAAAAAATGTCATCTACGGCGAAAATATAAACAATACTCAAATATTTACTCTTTAAAGCTCCGTTAAAATTGAGGTGGAATTGGAAAGAATGGGTCAGCGCTACATTGATGCTTAGATAGAATATGAAAAATTATTTCTAGATAGACAGGTAGATGTAGGATACAGGAGCAAAAGTGTAAAGCTGCTTCTGGACAGGCTAGAAATAATTTTCCGTATTTTATTTTCAATGTAAATGCAGCGCTGACCCATTCCATCCAACTTACCCTGACCGACGAAATAACAGAGTCAGGAGCACCTTTACAACTAGTAAATAGATAATTTAGTCTCATTTTTTTTGAAGGATGCCGAGAAAAACCAAAATGAAGAATTACACAAGCCCCAGGTCATTGCCAAAAAAAAAAACAATATTAAATTTAATTAAAATAAAACATTCCCCAGAGAGCCGACCTCATATTAAGATGAATTTCGCGGGTCAGAATACATATTGTTAACAAATGTAAACCGACAGGAGATAGAAATTTTAAATCGTCGAGCTTTTTCTCTTTATCTTCCGACTATGAAATCGCTACCAATCACGCGTATAAAGGCTTAGAATAGCATTAAAATGTACTTAACAAGATTATAGCTCCTTCTGTATATAACTTGGAAGTTCCAAATAAATATCAAACACAGAAAACTTCGTTCATTCAATTAGGGCCAATATTTTTAACCTACGGGTAAGTTTTTATTACCATAATTGTAAAAAACATTAAGTCGGTTTTTAATTAATATCTCCGGTAGCTGAAGTTCTACAAAAACGAGGTTATGCTAAGAACACTTTTGATCAAGGCACCTTTGAACGAAAAAAATAACTACCGAAATCGGTTTATCTGTTTAGGAGCTACGATGCAACAAATAGACACACAGATGCACACTTTTAAAACTCATTACCCCTTCCTTTCTGCGACGGGGGGTAAATTGGCTTCGGAAATTATAACTTACAATTTAGACAGGGAATAAAACCTAATTAAACCGGTATTAAAGAGTCTTTAATTAAAATATTTAAGAATTTTTAGAATAAAAAAGATCCCTTTAAGATCCGCCAAAAAAGATACGGATACGGATCCTTATTTTCTCTCGGATATCCGCGGATACGGATATCCGGAACATCACTACTGTTTATACAGCTATTTGAGCAAAATGAATATAGTCAGGCAAACCTATCCTGCTATCGTCGTAAAGCAAGGTTAAGGATCTGCATAGTCTTCACAATGCTGCCAGGTTAGGTTTTCCCCAACCCTATATGACATGTTCAGGCGGGAATTTGTTTTCGAAATGCCTTCCCTTTGTGTTTGTGCAACTTTTCGCTCTTAACAGGTACAATGGTGTCCGTTCCCACCTATGCGCAGCTGCGCAGCCCCCTTAAATGCTCCAGAGTACCCTCCAGAATGAGAGTCCCCCCAAAAGAAGTGGGAAATATTCCTTGAAACACCCTCTTAAATTTCAATGCACCTTCCCCCTTCCATTCCTTGTGAGTACCCCTACGCATACGAATAAAAATGTCGATAATAAAGTATTACTACAATCAAACTTGCTTATAATGAGCCCTGATTTAACGAGAACCCGGATTGAACGAGGAAATCAGAAATACTTGGTTGGTACAATGTTAAGTCTATGGGAACATAACACGCTTATAATGAGCCCTGATTTAAGGAGAACCCGGATTTAGCGAGGAAATCAGAAATACTTGGTTGGTAGAATGGTAAGTCTATGGGAACATGACTCGCTTATAATGAGCCCTGATTCAACGAGAAACCGGATTTAGCGAGGAAATCAGAAATACTTGGTTGGTACAATGTTAAGTCTATGGGAACATAACTCGCTTATAATGAGCCCTGATTTAACGAGAAACCGGATTTAGCGAGGAAATCAGAAATACTTGGTTGGTACAATGTTAAGTTTATGGGAGCATAACTCGCTTTTAAAAAGCTAACCCCGCTTAAAGCGAAAAATATTTTTGTATTTCGTAAAATTTCTAGTGATTTCCACCTCAGCTTATCCTTTTTTGTTAAATTTTCTTTAACATTCCAATCAGAGTTAGTCAATAAAAGCTAGTGATAAATCATAAATCCTTAGAATGAGCGATGACAGCACTTTTTTTAGTTTGTAGAGCAAAGAAAAATGTAAATATTATATATGTGTGTATATGTGTATTCCTAAATAACAATGATATTAGAAAGAGATATTTAGACAGTATAAAGTAACCAACTTATTTCTGACTGAAAATTGATTAAAAAGAAAAAAAACTATGATGAATTTTTATGATTTTTTTCACGAACTTTCTTTTTACGAGCACTGGTTATAACGAACAAATATCGCAGTCCCTTTTCGCTATAAGCGAGTTCGACTGTATTATGATCGATGTTAGAATTATGTTCAAAAGACTTAGAAAAGACTTAAAAGACTTTGTAATGAACAAATTACTTTTGAAATATATTTAGTACTAGTGGTACCCGCACGGCTTTGCCCGTTGTTGAAAATTAAAAGGTCATTCGGTTCGCCTGTATAGTTACAAATAATGGCTGACGAATTTCTCGCAAGTTGGCTATGTTCATTCGCTCTCCCATTCCACGTCATGGTAATTTCGTAATTGACTTGTCTATCTTATGATAATTTTGCTCCGGAAAGTGTTCTTAAAATTGAAATAGAAAAAGAATAAAATCGAATTTTTGAAAAATCGCTTCAAGGTGCACACCCCCATGCTACAAACTAACTTTGTGATAAATTTCATGAAAATCGGCCGAACGGTCTAGGCGCTATGCTCGTCACAGACGTCCTACAGACATCCAAACAGAGAGACTTTGAGCTTTATTATTAGCAAAGATTTATAGTTTTCTCCTGTGATCTATTACTTTTTCTTTTGACCTCACAATATATAAAGCACTTGCTAAGTCTTAAATATGATATTTTTCAGTGCCATTAAAGTCAAAATTTATGTACAAAGAGAAGAAAGAATTACTTGTTCTTCAAGCTAACGAAACACAGTTTACGATCAACAAACTCGTAGAAAGACTAACTTATGATTCATTAAAATTCAAACAGATGGGAGTAATAACTATAAAATTTATTCATTATTCATTAACGTACACCTCGAGCTATAATAACATCTTATTGCTCAAATTTCGAAACTTCTTAATGAAATTAGCTTCAAAAATCTCATTGTATTTTTTAATATAATTTACGAACATTAAAAATGCTCGTGAATAATTTAGTGTTTACTATATCCCTTGATTGTGGCTGTATCAACCAAACATTAATTATTAATCAAATCATAAAATTCAGCCTCACTGTTGATGCATTCAGTTTTATGAATCATAAAGCGAGTTTTTTTTTTTTTTTTAACGCAACCAATAATTAGCAATTTAAAAGAAATTTTCTGCTTTTTAATCATTTGCACGCAAGCTGTGTTCGTAGTTTTATGAATATGAGACATACATTCAATTTTTAAAGAGTATTAAAATCCAGCGATAGTTATAAATATGACACGGTTAATGATTTGAAAGTTGTATTTCCTCCCGTATATTTATCATTGATTTGTTTTGCTAATAGATGAAATGAGAGACACGTCAGCAGAACATGCACTTTTAGTTTGTGTTTGGAAAAGCTTATTCGAATGAGAGCTAATGGTAATTTGTATGCATTCAATAACTGTTAAATATAGTTAGTGGGACTCAAAAGGACATCTACTTTTGCATCCTTTTTACAAAAAATTGCCCAAAAATCGGCCTTAATTTCCATTTTTCTCACCCCCAAATGAATGTTGAGTTTTTTTTTTTCAACCCGACCACACGTGGATATGTGCCTAGGAACGTACAGACACCCGAAATATCCATTTTGGCGATCCCAGAGTTATTTACATTGAGTTTTCTCGTGACGTCTGTATGTACCTCTGTATGTGCGTATGTGCGTATGTATGTCGCATAACTCAAGAACGGAATGTCCTAGAAAGTTGAAATTTGGTACCTAGACTCCTAGTGGGGTCTAGTTGTGCACAATACTTTTTGGTTGCATTCGTACGCTTTAAAGGGGGTCTTTTGCCCCTTTTTGGAGGGAAATCATTGTTAATTTCGATGTAAACTCACGTGGTGTTATAATTTGGCGGACACTTGGCGATATATCGCCAGTCTTTTGGTCGCCAAGTTTTGTTGCCAACTTGGCAACACATTTGGCGATTTTTTATATAATTTTTTTTTTAAATCTGGTTTCAATTTTGTCACTGTTGGTGATATTTAGAGAGTAAACTATTGAATCACATTAAAACTGTCAATAATGAGAAAATGACATTAAATTGGAGTAAAAAGAAGTCATGTGATGCACACATCAGCTCGTTTTTCTTAAGTGCACTATTAGTGAGCCTTTTACTTTGTGACTGTCTTTCACGTATTTTCTCCTTAATTAGGGGGACCCGGGGTAAAATGGGTAGCCGGGGTAAAATGGGTATAGTTGCATTTTTCTTCATTTTATTCTACTGGACAACATTTCTTTAAAATAAAAAAATATGATGAAAATGTTTACATATCAGGCAACATTTTGAGTTGAAGAAAAAAAAATCTAGCAACTCATTTACCAGGCTTAGCAACAGTTTTAATTTTCAGAACACAAAACAATGCATTTATAGTGAGTGATAAACTTCTTTCTAAAAAAAATTACTGGAAGATTTTCGGAAGTTTTTTATTTGGATTTGATAGAAAAAGAATTTTTCTACAGAAAACTCAAAAAATAAGTAAATTTTAATATTTACAAAAATTTTATAGCACTTTTAGTTGTACGGGGTAAAATGGGTATAGCCAACATTTTCGAGTTAAAGACGTTGAATGCATGAAGATTAAAAAACTTAAATTATCTTTGCAAGACAAATGTTAGATATTATTCATCTTTTAAACTAAAAGTATGTTTTTAAAAAGTTTTATAAATAATTACTCTGTATTTATTTGTTTTATTTTAATTACTTTGACTTACGCCAATTAGTACTTAAAGGTATTACATTTTTCGATTTTTATCGATATAGTTCATGATTACTGTACGTTAGTAATTTACTGTAAGTTTATTATGTATATGGTTCATTGATACATATTAGAAAACATAGTAAGTATTGATAGCTAATAATTGATAGCTTTTTAATTTCCTTTTAAAACTACCAACCTCCCATGCTCAGAACATAGTCTAAGTACAACCTCACACACAATCACAACAGAATCCTTATGTCTCATAGCAAAGTTGTACTGAATAACTAAATCCTCCTGCTATACCTCTTGGTTCAAAGCCATTTTTTAGCACTGGTAAGGAAATGAAAAATTTACAAAAAAAAAAAAAAAAAAAGTAAGAGTCCAAACAAAGGTGGGAGAAGTTTTAATTACAGAGCAGGTGGCAGCAAGATTGTACACAAACAGGCAAGAGACAAACAAAAGCAGAAAAAATAAATACACATAAATTAAATAAATTTAAAAAAAGACATAAACAATAATTGATAAAATAACTAATGAAGTAGGAGTGAAAATTAGTGGTTCTCCTAGTTGTTCATCCCAGCAATTGGCGACAGGGTCGTTGTTAAATTTGGAATTCAAAGGTTTAATCACTGAAATCTCAGCTGAAGGTGAATATACTGAGAAGTTTGCTAAAAAATCATCTGCCAAATTATCCTATGTGTTCCCCACAAGAGACAACATTGATGTTGTGCAGGTATCACAAAGTTGTAGCAACTAGTATGTTGCTTGGCCATCACGAAACTTTCTTCTATATTTTTCTTTTTTCTGATCCCTCCCCATGCTTGACGAGGAAGCAATATTCCCAACAAAAACAAAATGACACATGCAAAAACTTGACGACTGTCCCAATGTCTGAATTATTGCAAAAGCAAAGCAAAGAGCGAAAATTGAAAGTTATTTTAAAAGCCTTGCTTGAATTAATTACAAATATTTTATTTGTTAACAAACATAAGATGGCAACAGTTAAAAATTTTAAATCATTGAGATAATATTTCCTATCATTTCCATACAATTAAAATCACGAGAAATACGCAGACGACAATCTATTACGATTTATCTTTCTTATTGTTGCATTAATAAAAATATTTTTATTCGAAAAAAAAAAAAATCAACACCTCTTGGAGCGATCGGCGTCAAAATAGAACCAAAGCCTGTTTACATATGGATTCACATATATTCCAAATTTCAACCAGAACGTAGCATTACTTCTTGAGATAGGGCACTCAAAATGGAAAAAAAGAACGGGTGATTGCGCTACCCCCTTTTTAGCTGTTGACACCAAAATAAAATCAGCTCTTATACCCACTAAGGGCTACTTGCCGATAAATTTTTCTTTCATTCCGTTCATTATTTCTTGAGATACAGCAGTCACAATTGACGACAAAAACGTTCTATAGCTCAACCCCCGTTTGAGTTATTGACACCAAAATTGAATCAGCACCTGTTCCTGTTAATACCAACATATGGACCAAATTTTGTTTGATTCCGCCAGTTACTTCCTGAGGAATAGCAAGCACGCGTAACTCGAAAAACGTCCCATTGCTCCACCCCCCTTGGAGGAATTCGCGCCAAAAACTAATGGGCACAAGTTCACATAGGGGCACATATGTGTACTAAATTTCGTTCGATTTCATGCGGTAGTTTTTGTTGTAGAGCGGCCACAAAAAACTGGTCACACACAGACTGACACACATACATACACCTACAAACACATACACACAGACAGACAGACATTTTCCAAAATGGTCAGAAATGGACTCAGCACACCTCAAAACGTTCGAATCCGTCAAATTCAGAGAATTCGAAAATTTGCACGAATCAATATTTTCTTCTATATATTAGATATAGAAGAAAGTAAAAATATTGTATTCGCGAAAAAAATTTCACTCAAAAATCGGCCTTAATTTCCATTTTGCTCACCCCCGAATGAATGTTGGGTTTATTTTTCAACCCGACGACACGTGGATATATGCCTAGGAACGTACAGACACCCGAAATATCAATTTTGACGGTCTCCGAGTTAATTACAACGAGTTTTCTCTTGCCGTCTGTATGTACGTATGTGTGTGCGTATGTGTGTATGTATGTCGCATAACTCAAGAACGGAATGTCCCAGAAAGTTGAAATTTGGTACTAATACTCCTAGTGGGGTCTAGTTGTGCACCTCCTTTTTTTGGTTGCATTCGGATGCTCCAAAGAGGGTGTTTTGCCCCTTTTTGGGGGGAAATCACTGTTAATTTCGATGTAAACTCAAGTGGTGTTATAATTTGGATATTGCCAGTCTTTTGGTCGCCAAGTTTTGTCGCCAACTTGGCGACAAATTTGGCGTTTTTTTTTAAATCTGGTTTCAATTTGGCCATTGTTGGTGATATTTAGAGAGTAAACTATTGAATCACATTAAAACTGCCAATAATGAGAAAATGACATTAAATTGGAGTAAAAGGAAGTCATGTGATGCACTCATCAGCTCGTTTTTTAAAATGTTTGATAGGTTTTTAAAATGAAGCTGCGAAATAATTTCAAAATTCGTTAAATATAAAAGCCATCAACATCTTCTTAGGAAATGCGCGTAATGAATATAAACTACTGATTCTGTTCTGTTAAGTCTTGGTTCTCTGTTCTTTTCTTTTTTATTTTTTTCTTCTCCGCAGTTAATAGTAAAAGCCACTGTGTCTGTTGGCTGGAAAAAAAATGGAAAGCCTCAAACGAAGCCAACGTGCCTCGAAGGATTAACTGATGCTGTTTTTGAGGAAATATTAAAAACATCTCTGATAAACCCTGCAGTCAGTAAAATTGATTTTCTGTGATTAGATCTTCGTCGTCTAAGAAATGTATACAGGCAAAAATATCACAATTGTGTATTGAATATTTAGGGTTAAGACGTCCGGGTTTTGTCAAGACAGTCTATATTTCATGCCCCTTTCCGGGTTCATGTCCGCACTTGAGCAATGTCCGAATTTGACGATTATATTCGAAAAATGTTACTACAAGAAAGCTGTGCTCAAGTGTGAACAAAACTTCAAGGTGCAGGAAATCATCACCGTTCATGTTGTATAATTATGCGGCACGAAAAAGCTGCCTCGAGTATTCGATTGCCTTTGAATGCGCTTGGCAAAATTAAAATTCCTAGTGCAGTTTCGCTTCGCAGAGAGACCAGGTGCCTCCATCTGGTGGAGAAATCGGGTTCAGAAGCTGTGTGGCAATGGCTATCCACCGATAGAGGTGCCACACGAAGAAATGAATGGGGAATGCTTTAAGTGTGCAATTAGAAACAGTTAAACAACTACGTTTGCCAAATTTAAACTTCTTCTGACGTACTGCAAAGTATGTTTTCTGTGAACGCATTAGAGGAGACAATACATCACTCAAGTTTGAATATTTCTATGTTCTTCAAGATTTGTGAGAGCTTGCATTACACTGATAAAAATTCAGGAACCTTTTACAATAAATATTACTGTAAAATGGAGCGTTTACAGTACAGAAAAAAATACAGTATTGTACCGAAAACAATAAACGATTCCAGCATCAATCGATGCACCACATGACTTACAATATGAAGCAGATAACACCGTACTTCCCCTCACTTGATGTGTCCCAACTCGTATGGGGGGAGGGGGGGCAGCAAAGCCGCCTGTCAGTCCAAAGGTATCAAGATCGAACCTGATGCTCGCATTTTGCGTTCTTTGATTCTCGTTTATTCTACCTTGAAATTTTACAGCAAAATAGTATTTTACGGTAAAAGTTACTGGCGAAATGGATACCAGTACCATTTACCGTAAAATTTCAGGATTTTTTCCAACAGCATTTTTCTCTTTTCGTACAGGTGCTGTATCAGAAGTGATGTCTGCAGATGGTGTTACGGAACACATGACAAAAATAAAAACGGTGAAGGATCGCCTCTTGAAAGACTATGACAGAACGATCCGCCCGACTATGGGCGAGTCTAACACCACCGAAGTCAGGGTGGGATTCATACCTCGACAGATCATTCACTTCGTAAGCCTATTTTCCTCCTCTTCCATTGTTGCAGGTTTTAAATGACTTGGTGCATATTTTATTACTTTATACTTATTTTTACTCAACTATCACAAGGCAATATTCAGTAAATTACCGTCCATTAGCCAGGGCTAAAGCAGAAATGCATGAAATACACCGCCAGCTCAGTCATTTCCAGCCGAGGACTGCAGTTTCGTGCTTATTAGCACTCATCAGCCCGGCATAGGAAAGTGACTGAGCTGGAGATGGAAAACCTCTTAAGGAAGCCAAGAGTGCCAAACAAACTTGTAGCTAATATAAAATCAGCACAGACCAGACGAGTGACCATGATGGCGGTGTATTTCACGTATTTCTGCTTTAGCTCTGGCTAATGGGCGGTAATTTACTGAATATACCTTGCCTCGCGTTCAATCTTCGAGTTGAACCGAACCATTGCTTCGGTCACTCGTCTGGTCTGCTAATTCTATATTAGCTACCAGTTTGTTTGGCACTCTTGGCTTCCTTAAGAGGTTTTTCATCTCCAGCTCAGTCACTTTCTATGCCGGGCTGATGAGTGCTAATAAGCACGAAACTGCAGTCCTTGGCTGGAAATGACTGAGCTGGTGGAGATTTCATGTATCCGAGGCAACTCGAAATATTTCAATTTGCTGCAAACATGTAGAAACTAATGCTAAGAAATTTAATGTTGTACTAATATGTTTAAGTTCAAGTTTCCTTATGGGTTTTATGGGGCAGACCTTGAATAATGAACAATTTTTCAACATATTTAACCCGCCTCCCTCTTTGTCACAAAGTCTCGTACTTCACCTTACCCCCTTTCCTCTCATTGTCCCATCTCACGTTCATTACAAAATTTACAAATATTTGTATGATGTCACCAGTGACGAAAGCCTCATTCTCATATCATGCCCCGATACGCCGTCAAACTCATTGACTTGATTTTATCGATTCCCGAGAACGAAAAAGTCAAAAATAAGCTATTGAATAAAAAATTAGCAAAATTTAATAACCAGAGAGCAAAATGATTTACGCTTTTACTTTTCTCATAATTCAAGTTCATTGTTAACTTTGTTTGAAATTATTCTATGAAACAAAATGTATAGAATCGTAATCAATCGGGGAAAAAAGCAGGACCTATGGGAGGGGTCCGGTCCCCTCCCTTGTGTGCGCCACTGGATGTCACGCTTCTTGTTTACTCCCCTTCCCCCATGTCACAATTTCACAAACACCCACTATGACCTCTATTTGTTTCAACTTTTCCGTTTTAAGTTATAATGAAATTGATATAGCCCTTATTATATTTATATCATTTGGATGAAATATAAGCCTCTTTTTGTCTTCAGCTATTATTCTATCTTGTTCATCTTATTAGGGGGTCGAACTATTTCTCTGACGAAAATACTAAGATATAATGAACCTAGATAAGTGCCGTTATAGATCATGTGGGATAAAATTTAAAACCATCACTAGCAGGCTTCGGCAGCCGCCTCTACTAATCCGCCTACGGCTGTGTACTTCGGGAGCTTCGCTCCGTTCTTGTCACCTGAGGCAGTTCTGTTAGCGAAAGAACTTTTAGTGGCGTTTTTCGGACAAAAAATTTAATTGACATAAACTGCATTCAATTAATGGGAAAAGATTAAATAATCATCGCATCTATAAATGTGCCTTACTTAACTCTCTTTCGTTCAAGATCGGCTTTTTCTGCAGTCGAACTAGTCACTTACGCTGTAAGCGGAAAAAGAGGGAGAGAAATTATAGGCAACTTGCCATTAGCAGAAACGCGATTTGCCGAGAAGAACAGAGGTGGAAAAAGTAAGTTTTTAATTAACATCTCATTTTAATTAAAGTAACTGAAAAACGGAACCTGTCTAAACATGATGTCCGAAAAAGTTCAAAACTGTCGATACCTGGTTCGATGTAGGATGACATACGTACATAAATACTATCGGATCTTAATATTATATATGATTCACAATTTTTGATGAAGTCCTGAGAGAAGATTTCGCTCTTTGATTCCTGGATATTTTATTTGAATACACCGCAAACGATATTTGAACTAATTTCCAAATAGTTAATTTCTACTTCTTCTTTAAAGTTAATTTTTTCCAAAACCTGTATTTAAACAGAAAAAATCTGTAAGTTACCTTTCAGTTGGAGGCAATGTTGTCGTTGTTGTGTGCCAGCTAGGCTCACAATTTGGGGTGCGCTGCTTAACTTTTCCAACTGAACCGTAATTTGGTGTGAAATCCGACTTCTACAGTACACACATGCCATAAGGAGCCGTTTGTAGAGTAGGCAACCATTCTCTGCACAACAACAAATTAACACAAAGAAAGGACAAGGACAGGAGAGAGAAAGTACGTCCACACCCGAGCCGGGATTCGAACCCTGACCTGCGTGTCGCAGTCAGACTTCTCTGACCATTTGACAAGGCAAGCAGCTAGTTGGAGGCAATCAAAAGTAAAAAAGAGCCGAGCTAGAAATTTTAACTGATTTTAACTCTTACTACTGTCTGACTACGGATTGTATGGAAAGACAAACATCCATTTCACAGCCGGAAATGGACGAATCTATTATTTTTTACTGATATCAGCTGCAGAAGCAGAGTCTCATTCAAATGAGCGGAATACGCGCTTCAAATTTTTACTTTTCCCCCTTATTCACATAGATTCATCTTATCTGGACGTTTGAAAATTCCTTGCAATCCGTGGTTGGACAGTACCTTGCGTTTACTTTTGACCCGAAAGTTTTGTCTTGATATGGCCTCAATTTTTTGTGCCGTTTGTTGTTGTGTCATGCTCCCCCCCCCCCTCCTGATCCAGGGCACCTAGAGCCCCTGACATAGTCCAAGGACACTATGTCGCAGATGTAGAGTTCCACAAGTCCATGCTCCCCTCACTTCACTGCAGCACCGCAAGCGCTAATACATTCAAACTATGATCAGGTAAAGCAGGACGGAAACAAGGCCAAATGAAAAAATCTCGGTCTACAATTTCATACATTTGGTATAGCCAATAGATAATCTGGTCAAGAAAGTCTGTCCGATTTTGTGTTCCTGTTTGTACAGAGACATACCAGGGTGTTTATCGACATACTAATTAATTATTTGGTTTCTAACGTTTTCGAAGGTTCAGTCAGAAAGTGACGTGTATAAAACTGAAGCTTCCATAACAAAAACCATGTAACTGAGAACTGAGCCCTGATGAACTGACAATTGAGTCTGTAATCGCTCTCTTTATCCGATACTGAGAATTACAGGAATTATTCTTCTTTTTTTCATGTTTAGAGTTTAACTTTAAGCTTTTCGTTTCCTTTCCAAATCTATCTGACGGATTTTTTTCAAACTGTTTATGCTGGGCCAAAGTAAGTCGTAATTTTTATTTTAGAAGATATGTTGTTATTGTGAAATGTTAAATAAAAACTCTAACAGAAATGAGAAGTACATCTATACTACTACATAAAGTTTTAAATAGTAGAAATACATGAAATACACCGCCAGCTCAGTCATTTCCAGCGAGGACTGCAGTTTCGTGCTTGTTAGCACTCATCAGCGGGGCATGGGAAAGTGACTGAGCTGGAGATGAAAAACACCTCTTGGGTAGCCAAGGTGCCAAACAAACTGGTAGTTAATATAGAATTAGGACAGACCAGACGAGCGACCGAAGCAATGGTTCGGTTCAACTCGAAGTTGAAGACAAGGCATGGTATATTACACACTAGAGTCAAAGTGGTATGCGTTTACAGTAAGGGTTCAACACTTTCATTTAGAACTATGTTATAGTTTATGGTTGACATTAGCTCGAATAACTTAGAAGTTTTCAATTGGTTTCCTGAGGTAGGGATCTATCACATCTACATTAAAGCCGTGGCGTCAATACGGGGGGGGGAGGGCGGTCCACTCGGGTGTCACCCGTCCGGGGGGTGACACCCTAAGTGGAATTGCAAGTTTTTAAAAAAAAATAGGAAGCTAAAAGGCATTTTTAACGTAACAAGTTTGAAAATTTTTCAAATTTCTATTTTGTACATCAGCCCACTTAAAATTTCGTTGTAACACAAACGTAGTTGTTTCTGAAAATTGCATGAATTTCATGTTTTCATAATTGGGGGGGGGGGGGTGACACCACAAATTACCGCTCCGGATGTCCCCCATGCTAAGTACGCCACTGATTTAAGTACAACTTTATTTTAACTTAAAAACCCTGTGGCACGACAGCCCGTGATGGCCAAGGCCTATTGTGCCCAACTCAGCTTTCTTGACCAGGGGGCTCTGGGGTGCAAGGCAGATGTTCCGGTTAGGTGGTCAGCCTGACGTGGAACCCCCAGTGTTTGGTTCCCAAATATGATTGGTACTCATTTTATCGACACACTGAAGGGATGAACGGCTGAGTCAACCATGCCCGATCCGGGAATAGAAACCGGGCCTGTAGCACGGAAGCGCGAAGCGCTACCACTAAGCCACTGGGCTTCATTTCAACATAATAGTTGGAGCAATTTTTATGTTGTAGTGTCAGGAATAGAATTCTTTAGCTTAATATTTTTTTCTATCAATTACGTCACTTGATTCAATCTTTTTGCTGCAAACAGGATGAAGAAGTCAGCATACTCTCATTGGACTCAGTCATATGGATGGTAAGTAGCACATTTATTTACCGTTTAATTTGATATATTATTTTGTAATTTATTCGTTGTCGTTATTTGAAATGAAACATCATTCAACATGTTTCAATGTGACACAAAATGTTTCGGAAAAGCATGCATTCTCACAAATGCATCGCTCATTTTCGAAGACTCTTCAATTGTTAGACACATTTTGTCGTTTTTCGACGATTTTTTAATCGATGAGTAAAAAACTCCTGTTCAAATCTGACAAACTGTTTGTTATTTAGACGAAAAGTTTACTCATTTTGACAGAAAGCTTAATGGGAGCAATTTTCACGAAGATTTTTCTTCAAATACGACGAAAACTGAGTGAGATTTGAGGATATTTTTCTCAGAGTAACTCTATAAAAGTTCGATAAAATTTTCGCAATTGAATCCGTGATTCAATAATTGGTAACAAAACTATCCCTTACGCATTTTACGTCATATAAATGTCAGACAAAGTGATTCATTAGGTTTTGACGTCCTTTAAACTAAAAAAACTCGTGTCCAAAAATAAACTATTGAAGAAATAATTTGCAAAATTTAATGAAATATATTTAATGAAATAAATAACCAGAGAAACAAATAATTTACGCTTTTACTTTTCTCATAATTCAAGTTCATTGTTAGCATTGTTTGAAATTATATATGTACAAAATGTATAGAATCGTAATCAATCGGGGAAAAAAAACAGGAATTTGACGATATTTTTCGAAGTAACTCTATACAAGTTTGATAAAATTTTGCAATTGAATCCGTGATTCAATACGTGGTAACAAAACTATCCCTTACGCATTTTACGTCATATAAATGTCAGACAAAGTAATTCGTTAAGTTTTGACGTCCTTCAAACTAAAAACTCGTGTCCAAACTTAGAGGTCAGAAAAACAGCTCTTGTCCTGATTCAACCTCCTGTAGCTGCAACAAACCGTTTCTGTTCATTTTATAGGGGTTGAAAATCTATCATAAAAGTATTCCTAGAAATCAGTTTTAGTTTAAATTATTCGCCTTCGGATCCAGCTGGTTGGTTGTTGCATATTCTTTTAGTTTCATTCGTTTGGCTAGTTCCCTCATGCTAAAGACATTTAAAGTTACCAAAAATGCTAAATGAAACTTAAAAATAAGATTCAACTCATTACTTCGTACGCTTCTACAGTATATTTAATGCCAAAAGTTGAGTACAGAAACAAAAATGTTAATTTCTGGGAGTAAATCTGACTTGGCAACCTACGGGCTTCGAAAAGACCTACTGTCCAACCACGGATTGCATGGAATTTCCAAACGTCCAGATAAGACGAATCTATGTGAATAAGGGGGAAAAGTAAAAATTTGATGCGCGTATTCCGCTCATTTGAATGAGACTCTGCTTCTGCAAAAGCTGACATCGGTAAAAAAAATAATAGATTCGTCCACTTCCGGCTGAAAAACGGATGTTTGTCTTTCCATACAATCCGTGGTCAGAAAGTATTTGACTTTTGTCTCAAACTTATTTAAAGTATGATAAATGAAAGGACTCCGACTACTGTTCACATTTTTGCTGAAGACCCCTTGAAGTATTATAAGTTTTGCATTTAAAATAAGTTTTATCTTATTATACTCGTATCAAGCTCCTTTTCCACCCGGCCCCTATTGATGCTGTGCCCCCTAGCTTTTCCATGGTGCCCCAAAAAAGTATGACGACAGGCACTCAAACCAAAAAATGCTCCACCAATAGGAAAGCTGAATTTTGCTCAAAAGTATGTAAGAGCAACTTTTGAGAGTACATTTAACGCTTACAGAGTTGAAGAAAATGTGCATTATTATTATTATTACTGCAGATTTTCACTAAATACGATAGCGTGTTACACATTTGAATCTTGCAATTTGTGAAAAGATCTCATCAAAAACAACCCTGTTGTAAAAATTTCCCCGCCAAGAAAACCTTAACTTTTCCGCACAAAAAAGAAAACCTGCATCCTAAACCCAAAAACCCTCAGCCATAAAAGTTATGATATCTAGTTTGCCCGCCAAGTATCTGCCGAACTATCATCCTCCCTCTTCTCCTTTTTCATCACAGATACTTCCATTAGAACCTCCTCCCACCTTCAACTCCTCAGAAATATGGATAGATCTTTTAAATTGTTTATCTTGTTTGGCGGGAAGCTTTTTGCTCACCAAGCAACCACTTCACTTTGAAAAGCTTCGCCGCCAAAAGAGATAAACAATTTAAAAGATCATATTTCTGAGGAGATGAAATGGGGGAGGGCATCATGGAAGAGGCAGTTGTGATAACTAGAAAAGAGGGATGATAACTTTAACATACTTTTGGCTGAGATAGATAGAATACTGTTGTGAGATTTTAAAATGAGGGTTGTTCCTGATCATTGCATTGATAGTATTACTTTGTCTGTATTTTTAGAATTGAAAACTTGAAGTCAGAAAATTTTCAATTGAAACAACGCTGTTTTGTGTTTTTAAGGAACAATAATGGCTAGCCTAATTTTACGTCAAGTTATTTTCTGACTATTAAGATTCTATGTTCATTTTGCGAGAATTGGGCGGTTTAAATTTTATTGCAATCCTTGTATCCTCTCTGTTGCAAAGAAAACTTCTTGAATAATAAAATACTGTATTTTAAATTATATTGTTTTCGAGTATTTTACAACTTCGCAATAAATTCTATTACAGTTTCTTTATTTGACAGATTATTCAACATTTTCATGAAGGTTTCTTTAAATGTTTTACAGCTTGAGGGCTATTTTAATCTAGCTTTTCACTTTTTGTTTAACTACATTTTTCTTAAATCGTAGATTATTTTACGTTTTATGGGATAATTTGAATTGTTTGGTGATTTATCTTTCTCTTGATAGAAGTCTTTGTCTTGTTTAATACCTAGTTTTGTTTAAAAGTTCATTTAAAAAACGAAATAACGCATGTTATCACCAAGCAAAAAAAAAAAACTAAGCCATTAAATATTTTAAATTTGAATGTGTCAGAAGATCTATGCAACTTTACTCGATGTCAAATCGCGGATATCCCAAATTTGCCATAGCGAATGCGCATGTTGCGCGCGGACTAAGCTCATTAAAAGTCTTGCTTAAATTAATTGCAAAAATTTTTCAGCTAACAAATTACTGCAAAGCACGGATATCCACACACGTATTTCATATATTTTCAATTCATTATGTGTTGTTTGTGAAAAATCCATTAATTTAGAAAATAAGCAAACCAATAAAAAGTGCTATTTTTCGCTTTCAATTAAAAAGTTATATGTGCCGTATTCATATGCGTACAGTTTCATATAATTTGTCACGTAAAATATTGTAATGGTTTAACCCCAGTTTCGCGCCGACATTTAAAATTTCTTCCCTCCATAAATATATCAAAACTGAAAAACAGGGGGAAGGAAATTTCGTATCGGCAAAACTTTGGGGGGGGGGGGAGGACAGCATTCTAATCTCATTCATTAATTTGTTTCTCTGCTTAAGTATAAACAAACAACGTAGCTCATTGGGCTTTCTGTTTTCAGATTCTAAGTCTGCGCGCATGCGCAGTCGCTGTGGCAAATTTGTGATATCCGCGATTTAACGTCTAGTTGCAACTGTTGGATATGTTTTATTAGTCTTGATTGAATTTCATTTCCAAAGACAACTTTTGAATAATTGTTAGATCTTAGATCTGTTCTAGCATTGCAATTGCAGTCAGAGATTAACAAACCCTATAAGCTGAGAGTAAGTACACATGAATTTAGGGGAAATTAGTGATTTTCAAACTTCAATTACTCTGGCCCATGATGTCCCTGGGGGTTGAATTTTTGTATATGTACTCAATGGCCCCCCAAGAATATGTATACAAAAAATCATTACCGTAGCCCCCCGGGGGGCTGTGATAGAACCCCGGGAAGGTACAATTTGGGGGGTAAAAACGAGGGGGGAAGGGGAGGGGGGTCAAATGGCACAAAAGGCACACCAGTAGGGCACAAGGAATGTGTGTGCGAAATTTCAGCTTGATTCCTTTTTTCGTCTGGGCTGTAGCCCTGTCAAAGAAAGCGAAAACTTTTTTGAACAGCGATTTTATAACTTTAATACCTCCTCCCCCTGATGGTCCTGGGGATTGTATTTTGGTTTACGGCGTCAGGGGCCACTAGAGATTGAGTGTACCAAAAATCAACTCCGGGGGTCTTCATGGGGCTGAGATACAGAGGGGTGAAAAACCCAAAAAACCCCAATTTGTTCTGTCGTGTAATCTTGTTCTTGGTCGCTTTTATTATCTTTCTTCTTTGGCGGTGGATTTGCTTCTGTTGGCTGCTGACGTTTGGTTTCCTTGGCGGGGCGGGACGCTCCCGCGAACCGTGATGGTCGCTTTTATTATCTTTCGTCTTTGGCGGTGGATTTGCTTTGTTGGCTGTTGACGTTTGGTTTCCTTGGCGGTCCCGCGTCCCGTGATTTCGGATGCCTTTTTACTTTCTTCTATATCTAATGTATAGAAGAAAGTATTGGATTCGTGCAAATTTTCGAATTTCGAATTTTGACGGATTTGAACGTTTTGAGGTGTGCTGAGTCCATTTCGACTATTTTTGGAAAATGTCTGTCTGTCTGTGTGTATGTGTGTGTGTATGTGTGTCACGTCTGTGTGTGACCAGTTTTTTGTGGCCGCTCTACAGCAAAAACTACCGCATGAAATCGAACGAAATTTGGTACACATATGTGCCCCTATGTGAACTTGTGCCCATTGGTTTTTGGCGCGAATTCCTCCAAGGGGGTGGAGCAATGGGACGTTTTTTGAGTTACGCGTGCTTGCTATTCCTCAGGAAGTAACTGGCGGAATCAAACAAAATTTGGTCCATATGTTGCCATTAACAGGAACAGGTGCTGATTCAATTTTGGTGTCAATAACTCAAACGGGGGTTGAGCTATAGAACGTTTTTTTGTCGTCAATTGTGACTGCTGTATCTCAAGAAATAATGAACGGAATGAAAGAAAAATTTATCGACAAGTAGCCCTTAGTGGGTATAAGAGCTGATTTTATTTTGGTGTCAAAAGCTGAAAAGGGGGTGGCACAATCGAATGTTCTTTTTTTCCATTGTGAGTGCCCTATCTCAAAAGGTAATGAAACGTTCTGGGTGAAATTTGGAACAAATGTGAACCTATATGAAATCAAGCTCTGGTTTAATTTTGGCGCCAATCGCTCCAAGAAGTTTTTTTTTTTTTTTTGCGAAACTACAATAAGAGAAATCGTAATAAACTGTCAACTGCGTATTTCTCGAGATTTTAATTGTAACGGAAATATTATCTCAATGATTTAAAATTTTTAACTGTGGCCATCTCATGTTTGTTAACAAATAAAATATTTGTAATTAATTCAAGCAAGGCTTTTAAAATAACTTTCAATTTTCGCTCTTTGCTTTGCTTTTGCGATAATTCGGAAATTGGGACGGTTCTCAAGTTTTTTGTGTGCGTAATTTTATTTTTTCTGGGAATATTGCTTTCTCCTCAAGTATGGGGAGGGGTCAGAATTCATTAGAAAAATATGGAAGAGAGTTTCGCGATGCATGGCCACAACATACTTGTTTATATTTGTGTTGCTCGCCAATGTTCTCAAAATTTAATTTTTAAAAATTTAATCGGGCAATTTTTTAAATAAAATGTATTTTGATACATAATGCCACAAAAATTAAAAACTATTTATGGGTTTTAAAATTTTAATATGAAAGTACAAATGTCATATTAAAAAGAAACAAATTTAAAAAATCTTTAAAGCTGGAGATTCCTAACAAATTGTACCGGAAGTATGACATTTTCAACAGAAAAGTACACATTACTAAGCTAATTTTTAATAAATTTTACTCTTTGACTTTATTTACGAACATATTCCATATTGTTACATTACAATAAAAATATGTAAGTGTTTTCAAAGAAAACAAATTTTTGATGAAAACGGGCAGTCAAAAATGAATACTTGTACGCTAAGAATTTTAGATGAATATCTCGTTCCTGATCTATAAAAACTGCTGTAGGTACAAGGACTTCTGAGAAAAAAGCAATAGTATTTATTTGTTACCTTAAAAAACAAGCCTGTGAATTTTATTTGGAAAACTTAGCATGTTTTATGACATTCTCACCTCAAAATCTGTAGCATTCTTAGATTTATCTGCAAAAGCAAACAATATTTGTTTTTTATTCAAGACTTGGACGGATTCAAGACTTAAATGGGAAACATCAGAATACAGCGGCCTGCTGCAAATTCCAACCAACTTCATATGGCTACCAGACTTGACAGTTCATAACAGGTAAGGGTCATCATTTAAAATCGCTGTAGCACATCTTAAATGCTTTATTTACTGGAGGAATTTAGTGACTTTAAGTTTTCATAAACTTTTAAACTTTTTCCGCTGGAAAGAAATTTATAGTTGCCTCTACCAAAGCAATAGACTGCAACTTACAATAAGGCGGTTTAGTGATCATCTTTTCCTTTTTTACAGAATAAAACATAAGAATTAAGTGAAAAAAATAATCTTGATGTGCTTGTGAATCGTCTTTCTCATCAAACTCTTTAATGAATTTAAAATTTAACCCCTTAAGGTACAATTTTTCTGTTTCAGAAAAACTGGCAAAAAATGATCGATTTTTTTTTTTTCAAAACAGTAAGTGAGTATATAACTATAGTGGAAGTTTTTTTTTTTTTTTTGCAATTTCAGTTATATGGGTAGGAGGGTGACTAGGGAATGGAAGATGAAGTAATAGGTATTTCTAAGAAAATGGAAGTTTGGACAGTTTGATCACTTCTTTGTTTTGAATTTCTAGATATAAACATCAAACTAAATCCAATTGTCATACTTATAAGCATAAAAATGGCTAAAAATTCAATTAAATTGAATATATATATTACCTCTGCCACACAAAGTAACTGCTTTGTAATAAAGAACTACTAACAAACTTATGGCTAATTTTAAAAAATTCACGACATGGTTTATACAAGACAAATTGCTGCATAAGTATTGCCATTTATGCCTAATAAGTTCAACTATTGTGCACTCTACACTGTTAAAAATTCAGAAAACTTTTATAGTAAATATTATTGTAAATGGAGTGTTTACAGTACAGAAAAACATTACAGTAAATTGTACCGAGAAAAATAAAAGATTGCAGCGCCAATTGATACACCACGTGACTTACAGTGCATTCACGTATTTCTGCTTTAGCCCTGGCTAATGGGCGGTAATTTACTGAATACACATAACACTGTATTCCCCTCACTCATTGTGTCCCATCTCGTATGGTGGGCAGCAAAGCCGCATGCCAATCCGAAGTTTCTGAGATAGAACCTGCTATTCACATTTTGCGTTTTTTAACTATTGTTTATTCTACCTCAACATTTTACAGTAAAAGAGGATTTTACAGTAAAAGTTACTGGCAACATGGATGCCAGTAACTTTCACCGTAAAATTTCAGGATTTTTTTTAACAGTGTTTTTATTTTTACTTGAACGAATCTCAGACGACCATTGGAAATACAAGATGCCCGTATGACACACGGGCAAATGTGTTAGGTGGTAAAGCTTGCAAAGATTTTTGAGCTACCACTAAAATAGGAAACATTTGGTGGAAAAAGAAACGTGAGCTAAAGTGGACGAAGATGCAAAACATTTAAAAGAAATCTGAATGGAACTACCAAAGTTGTCCAAAGCGGAAACACCGACATATTTTGGCCTTCCAAATGAAATATTTTACAAAAAGATAAATAAATCCATTCTATTTCTTCGTTGAACAGGTCTTTGACTTGTGAACACGAAATTGTTGGTCCAAAATATTAATTAGGATGAGTAAAAAAAAATACTTTTTTGAAACATAGTTTGGAGAACCTACGTTTTGGACAACAGGCTCTGTAAAATATGGTATTCATATAAAATAACGCTGATTTAAGTTTAATTTAAAAGTTTATTTAGAGTACGCGTATTTGTTTAACCAAAGGGGAATTAAAAGGACAAAATAGGAAAAAATCACCTCTGTTCATTATTGTTTGAAGTAGGAATTAGTTTCCAGTTGCAAAATAAATATTACCGTTCAGTCCTCAAAGAAATAGATCATTTTCTCCTAAAAGCACCGAAACTCTGAACCCCTCCCCCCCCCCCCCCCAAACCTTGCAAAGGTTCTTCGCATTCTCCATGGCGCAATAATTAGCTAGTGATCATCGGTTTAATTTTAGAGTGTTTCAAAAATTTCTCCCCAACTTCGAAAGGAAACGGGGAGAGAAAGAAAGTCGACTAACGACTCTAATTCTTTCGACCAAAAATCAGTCCAACTCCGTCTCTTGACTGATCTGCATCTGCCCTGACAAAGTTGCGGACTCGGAGAGAAAATGACCGACTCCGATTCTTAGAATATTAAAGCCATCAACTCCCAACTTCGGCTCTTTTACCCCAAAATCAGTCCAACTCTGACTCTTGACTGATCTGTCCTGACAGAGTTGCGAACTCGGAAGAAAAATGGCGGACTCCGACTCTTAAACTTTTAAATCCTTCGACCTCCTTACTCCGATTCTTTTACCCCAAAATCAGCCCAACTCATTGACTCCGCAGTCCTGCTTGCAACAAGTGTAAAGTTCGAGTCTGTGAATGTTTCCTGATCCTTCGTTGTGTGATTGCAGCCACAGCCGCAGTGTGAACCCAGCCCAGGACGTGCTGGCAGTGGTAGAGCCCAGTGGAAAGGTGTATTGGGTTCCGCCTGTCCTGACGCAAACCACTTGTGCCTCCGACGCTATCAACTACCCCCAAGACGACACCACTTGCAAGGTTACCTTTGGTTCGTGGGCGCACGATGGATGGGAGATTGACTTCCAGAATGATGATCATCTTTACATGGCGGAATTTGCTAATATTAACCCCAGGTATGTAATATGCTCAAAAAATATGACTCGCCAAGATTTCGAAAAGTTATTTTTCTAAATTTTTTTAAAAAACGTCAGATTAAAAACTAAAGTATTGTCTTAAGTAATGTGATCACAAAAATTTTAATGGTAACAACTTGTCATTCATTTATCTATTTTTAAAGAATCTGTTAATATAAGTTTATCAACTAAGGTATGCCCACCAGTAGTGGTCAGTGCTTCGGTACGCACACCAGTAGTGGCCAGTGCTTCAGGGTGCTTCAGTAGTAGCCACTTCAAGGTTTATACAGTCGAATCTCGATAACTTGAAGCTTATAACGCTAATATTCCTTTATCCCAAAGTTTTCAACGGGTCCCAAACTCTTGAGACTGTTGCTGAAAGTTCCCATAGTTCGAACTACCAATAACTCGAACGTTTCAGTCGGTCCCTTGGAACTTCGAGTTATTGAGAGTTGACAGTATTTAAAAAAAATAGGATTTCAGCTCTCCCAGTGTGCAGGATTCAAACGTGCAGGAGGTAATACCAAAGAATACTATGGTTGGTAATACCTCCTGCAAGTTAATGCACTTCTGAATCCATAGGGCGACCTCAAATTTTATTTTTTTAAACATAAACTCTAAGAAGCACTGGCCACTACTGGTGTGTTTTCCTGTAGGAAAAATTAAATCTCTCTGGCACTCACACATATAATAGACGATCTAAAGGTGTAGATAATCAGTTTATTCGATGACGGCACCTGAAATGAGTACATTTAAATATGAACTGATTTTAATGACGTTCTCCAAGAGACTAGCTGATAAACTACACATTTAGATAACCTACCTACATATGAATGCAAATTGTTAAATAAAAGTGTATTTCAATGCGTCTCATGTATTGATGCAGCCACAATTTACCATCTGGGTTCGGGGGGGGGGGGAGTTAGCATCATGTATATTAACTACCGCTTTTAAATTGGTAATTTCTATTAAAACTTAGAGTTCTGATGCCTCATGGGTCCAGCAGTTAGAGCCATAGCCACCGCTGGCTATCAATTACCCTAATAACACGGGTATAATAGCCAACAAAAAAAAAAGAAAGAACCTGCCACTTCTCCAGCGTTATAACGCAATCCGAAGACTTCTCGCCAAAATGTAGAGATACAATGTTTTATTATATCTTTTCATTGGCGAAGGTACAAACTGACTAACTACGTAGGCTAATCGTTGAAAAAGATTTTTTTTTTTTTTTTTTGAATATCTTCCATATTTCCAGTTTATTGTGGAGTAGTATGTGGAAATGAAATGGTCAATTTTTCGACAAAAAGTGAACTAATATCCTACATATTCAACAGGGTTCAATCTCTTATACTACTACTGTGCGAGTGATAAAACGCAGCATGCATAAAGACTTTTGATCCACGACATTTCAAGAAATAAAGGGAAAAAGAGGGATTCCCTTTTAAAGGTTCCACTAAGAGCTAAACGATTTGCTGTTGCTAGTTTTCGACTGGAGACTAGGCATTGGTATCTTACAAGATATTTATATAGGTTCAAGGGCACCCATATGCAAAATTTTAGGGGGGGGGCTCAAAAATTTTCCCCATGGTTTAGCAGAATATTTTACCCATGGAAACCGATGTCAGTACAGATTAGAGATATTAAAATTTGACATTTTTAATACTTTATTCATTAACGGCTGGAAAAGAAATTTTTATATATTTTTGCAAGGAAACAAACACTAAAAGCAAGGAAGTTCTCATTTCTACGAGGGAGCTTGAGACCCCCCCCCCTTGCCCTCTTATATTGGTGCCCTTGAATAGGCTTCAAATCTTTTCGCCTCTAACTGTGTCTAATGTGGTAGAGATGCTGTTATGAATACGTTCCACCATAAAAAATGCCCTGGAGTGTCTAAAAATTCGTATGGTAGGATTTGGCAAACAGAACGGGAAATGAGAATATCTTTTCCTGATTTATGGACTTTCGCTGACTTTTTCACATTTTTATTAGTGTCCATTTTTTGCGTGTACATTTGTTTCAAGATATCACCTGTTGGGTCAACTTCGAATGTAATTGCTAAAGATGATAACACCACGCATCTATTCCTTATTTACCACATCTTTTTCCTTGACAGGTGGGAGTTAATAGAGGAAAAAGCGAGACTACACCGGAACGTGGAATACTACGAGTGCTGTCCCGAGCCCTACCTGAGTGTAGAGGTGATCTTGCCTTTGAGGAGGCGCCCTCCGCCCGAAATCGAAGCCACCCGTGCGCCCTGCATCCTTACCACTGCCCTAGCCCTCGCAATTTTCTGGTTGCCACCGGACTCCAACAAGAAACTACCGTTCGGAGGAGCCCTCTTCACTATCCTCTGCCTCCTCCTCGTCTTTGTGGCCTGGAATACCAAGCACCCCCTAGCGGTCACTTACGCAGGTGAGAGATGATGGTAATTAGAGTTACGGTAAAGTTTGACCACGGAGAGATGACGGATGACCTTGAAACCGAAACATCGATTGTATCATTTGTAATAGGTAGAAGCAGCCACAAAGCACCAAGTAATAAGAGGCGATGAGTAACACGACAACAACGTGCATAAAGTACAAATAAAGTAATAAAATAGAGTTAAAAACTCAGCAAGTAGCTGTTTCAGGGCTGTCAGATGCAAGCCCCTTCATCAGTGCATAAAAGAAGAACGGAAAGTCCACACAATGTAGACCGAAGGAAAAATGAACAAAAATGGAAGGTAGCAAAGTAAATAGAAATGGAAACCGGAAACACATGCGTCACAGAACAGCAAAGACACCTATAGTGCGGAAAAAGTCACAAACAGAAAAAAGTTTTTAAAGATAAGAGTTCCAAGCACCAGGGAAAGGGGGAGTACTCGACAAATCATTAACTATTGAAGCAGAATTTTCCCAAATGTAATAGGATTCCCAAAAATCTAAATCATAAATCGAAGAACACCCATGAATCCCCTTGGCAGAAGAAAAATTGAAAATATGACTGAAAGCCCAACAGTGTTGTGCAATCGAGGAACGTTTTAAATCTTGCTTCTTGACATATTTTCATGTTCCTTAATACGGAATTTAACAGAACGTCGGGTCTGTCCTATGTATGTCATTTGACCACTGAAGAAATACTATATGGGTGTTCTTCAATTTATGATTTAGTTTTTTGGGAATCCTATTGCATTTGGAAAAATTCTGCTTCAATAGTTAATGATTTGTCGAGTACTCCCCCTTTCCCTGTTGTTTGGAACTCTTATTTTTAAAAACTTTTTTCTGTTTGTGACGTTTTTCCGCACTATAGGTGTCTTTGCTGTTCTGTGACGCATGTGTTTCCGGTTTCCATGTCTATTTACTTTGCTACCTTCCATTTTTGTTCATTTGTCCTTCGGTCTTCATTGTGTGGACCTTTCGTTCTTCTTTTATGCACTGATGAAGGGGCTTGCATCTGACAGCCCCGAAACAGCTGTTTGCTGAGTTTTTAACTCTATTTTATTACTTTATTTTTACATTATGCACGTTGTTGGCGTTTTACTCATTCCATAGTACAAAGTTTTCGACTGCTTTTTTACAATAAGAGGCGAGTTCTCACTGATCCTATCAATTACAAAATAATAACAAACAACCTATTACAAATACTACAAATGAGGTTTCCCCTTTATGGTCATCTGCAATCTCTCCGTGGTCAATTTTTAACGCGTATTTGTTTTCCTTCAAGTTATACAACATAGATGCAGAATAACTACACAACTCCGTAGTAGTAACTACTGGCCGCCATTGAACGAGCGAGGATTGGCGAATTTTTCGAAAGTTAACAGCCAAAAGTTATTTGCGTCACATAAAAGAAAGACATGCTGTGCTCGCCGATTGCAATGCTCAGTAGTCTGTTTTGATAATTTTACAGTAAACGTTTTCTTATCTAAGTTTCATTCGGGATTTTCAGTTTTTAATAGTTTTTTCGGACACTTGCCCGTTTACTGGGTGGTCTCGTTTGTTAATGGTTTCTCGATGTGCATGTAGTTAATAGTGTCTTTATGGATACAAATGGTATATATTCGTACCAGTTTATAAAATTCTTTTTCAACTTCATAAAAGTTTAAAATGCATATTGTAACAGAACTATTTAGAACTATTAGAGTTCCATCTATTGGACTGAACATTAATAATATATCTGTCAGTGCCACCTATTAAAAAGAACTGAACATAAGAACACTGTAGTGTTTAACGATGGCTTCCAAGCTGTGCCCGTGCACCTATCTTATGCACCACCTAAATTATTCTTTATAGTTTATGTTTAACTAGCTGCGTTGCCCGGCTTTGCCCGGTCTATTTTGAAAACAAAAATTGTATCAAGTGAAGTATATTCAACAATCAGGCATAAATAAAGGAAAAAAAAAATCAGCATGCAAAATTTCCCCTCCAAACAATGACGACAGATAATAAAATACTTTTAAGAAATTAAAATAAGAAAGATGGATTTAAAAAGCGTAACCATGGAAACACAAAATAAAATAAGTTTCAGAATTGAAAATGAGAAAGATGGAAATAATGGATTCAAAAAACGTTACCGTGGAAACGCAAAATAAAATGGTTAAAAACTTGAATAGAGAACAGATTTTTGAACTTCATTTAATTCGCTTGTAACTTTTTTTCTAATGGAGATAGAGGGTTAAACTTTCGACCATAGGTCGAGTTAGATCTGGAGTAAAAAAGGTAGCTCTTTTCAACGGTGTCCAAAAGAAAACTGTAGGTCAATTCCTTCACTTTTTATTGATAAATTTAATGAAGAAAGTAGCGCCTAAATTTCAGCTAAGCCTAAACAAATTCGAGCTAAAAACGTCAATAACTCCCGCCGCAATTAAGTTAGAGCGTTGGAACAAATTGCGTAGAACGCGGAAAATTCTTCCCTTTCCAACGATATATAATATTACTAATTGCGAGTAATTTTTCATCCCCATATTCGGGAATTTATGTGAAAATTGGGCCTAAATTGGAATAAAAAAAGAACTATTCATCGAATTGTTTTCGAACTGGTCTGCAAACCTTCTCAGGACTTAAAGGAACAAATTGTGAAAATTTCAGCAAAATCGGCCGGGTAGTTCTCGAGTTTTGCGAGTTCAAACAAACAGACGCTTTTTGGACACTTCATTTTATACTATGTGAGATGCACTGAATACATTATGTTTGAAAAATCACCCTTTTCTTTTCTTCAGTATTTTTTAGCATAACAAGTTTTCTTTGTCAAATTATACTGAATTTAATGCATGAACAAATATTAAAGAGACGTTACTTATAAAAATAAATCATACGGTATCTCACAAAATTTTTAGATCATTATTTCAATTTAGCAAAGCGAAAAACCCGTTTTGAAAAAACAAAATCTACGTTTCAGCAATTGGTTGTTAAATAAACAAAACTCAATTCGTTTGGAAATCGTAGAGAAAATTGGCTTGTGTTATCATTTGTCTCTGCGCCGCGAAAACAAGATTGAATTACATCTAATTTAAATAGTTCGAAAGAAACTGCACGTGGACAGTTCATAAATTAAAGTACGATTCAGTAACCTTATTGTTTAACAGGATCGAAATAAAAGCATACTGATAGGAATATTCAAATAAATTAGTTTAAGAAACATAAAATATGTTATCAAACATACATGATCTTCCAACAAAATTACAGCATATTTTCACTACTTTTAAAGATTTGTTTTCTCTGTGAGGATGTTTGCTGCGAAAAAAAAAATGCTTCAATATTACTTTAAGTTTCACAATGGGTACATTTTTGATTCATACAAATTCTGAATCAAACTAGCTTAACGTATGAATCTTAACGTTCTTTTCTTGTTTATGTACATCTTTAAAAAAAGCGAGATTCCCCCCTGAGGCATTAGGCTAACAGCAATTTTTATGCGTAAAACAAGGTATAAAACTTAACGTTCATTTTTGTTTACGTACATCGCTAAAAAAGGAGCGATATTCTTTACCCCATGAGATATCATGTCAAACATTGTAATTTATATGCAAAAAACACAAGTTCTCTTTTTGTTTGACTGATTTTTTTGACATTTTTCAGAACGGAGTATCTTGCTGAACAAAGATCAGAGGCAGATACGGACTACTATTTTAAGGGGGGGGGGTCATGCTGAGGAATGACCCCCTCTCCTCCTCCCCCACGCACGAACTTACGGTTTTGGATGAGAAAAACGTTTGAAACTGTTTTGGTGTCAATAAAAAGCTTCAAATCGTCCAGAAATAATGCATCTAAAAGGACAAAAACGTTACTAATTGATTTCATAAGCAATGAAAAGTAGTAGCATTTCAAATGTTTAGTTTTAGTTTTTTTTAGCGATTTAAAAAAGATTCCTGTTAACGTTTATATTTTGTTCATAAATCGTTTGAACACAATGGATATCTATAATAGTGTCGACGGTTTGAAGGGGGGGGGGGGGAGTGGTGTTATGACCTCCATGACCCTCCTCCTTGGCAAAGATGCTATTGTCTTGTTTAAGTAAAGAAACTTCGATCACAATCTAATATTTTCATTCTCCCAGCATTACCGTTTTTGGTCCTGTGTCATTTTAGCCACGAAATATCTCAATGAAAATGCAATTTTCATTCATATGTGTGAAATAGACATCCTTCTTACTATTATTATTTAATTTGTTTCAAGAAAAGTCTCCAGTAATTTAAATGAATGGTATTGTGCATGTAAAGGCCCTTAATGCGAGCAAATCACAGACATTTTGTTTACAACCTAATAACATTATTTTATTAATAAGTTGTGTCAACTTTAATTGTGAAAATGCTTGCTAAGCATAGATTAATATTTTTACTTGTACGAAAATTGGAGATTTCCATTGAAAGCCTTTGTTTCAAATTTAATGTCATTTAAAAAAAAGGTCACTTTTAACTATGACGTAATTAAATAATATCAGCAATTACTCATGAGTGCGATTATGCTAGTATTTTTTTTTTTTTTTTTTTTTGTAGCTGAAACAGTACTCTGTCACTTTTAATTATGATATCGTTCAGTACAGATGATATCATTATCGTGTAATAAAAGAAATTCGTCGAGTAATTTATTTATTACAAAAGACAGGCTGTTATGATTTAAGACATTCTCATCTCGTCCTCCGAACAGCTTTGAAAATTTTCTTATGCAAAACAATGTCAGTACGAGTAAAGCACATTTACATGTCCACTATAGCACATTTATAATACAGCAAAATCTAATACAGTTTCTTCCCATCTTTTCTTCTTATATTTATAAGGATAGGAAACCGATAAATGTGTTTCATATTTGAAATGAATTTCAGAACGGAAAAAAAAATAAAATAAATCATTTAAAAAAATTAATTAAAAGACTTTTTATAAGTTTGGTTTATACATTAACAGAAAGGATGAAATAAAATAAATGTATGACTTCTTTGCATGCTCAACAGTTGCAGCTAACATCTTTACGGTCGTTAGTCTAATTCTAATGCTGTCAAAAAAAGTTTCGATCGCAAATTTGAGAGACGAAATGAGCAGTATAAAGCTTTGTACGAATTGCTTTTACTATATTGACTTTTTATCCCTCTTCTCTCAATTTTTGGTACAAAATTTATTGATTGTTTAGAATACCTAAATGTAACATATTAAGTTTATCCCCAGTTTTTGAGTGTTGTGTAATCAAGAAATCATATATTTATTTTATTTCGCACTTTTCAATGTCAACCAAGCTTTAGAAATAGCCTTTAGTTTTAAAAAGGGATTTGTTACATTTTATTAAATTGGTGACAGATTTTTTCTGAAAAAAAAATGTTTTTGAAATTCGTGATGCAAAATGAATCGTTTTGCTCTAAAAAATTGGAAAAGGATCAACAAATCACATTGTATATTAACTTTTTTCAATGTGTGAACATAGCATTACAATATCTGCTTTAAGGTAGGCGAACACCCTCAATTGTTTTTTTAATATTCATTACATCTTTCTAAAACTTTATACGATTATTATATATGACATAAATAACACGTTTTGAATACTTATTTGTTGTAAAAAAAATCTATAGGTTTTATGAATAAAAAAGGCATATTTTCAGCAAAAGACTATCATTTCCTTAACACTTCCAGTGCATTTCTTTTTCATAATTTTAAAAAAAGTTAGTGTATATCTCTTCGTTAGATACCGGAGAGTGCAACGACTCTCCAATTTGGAACAAATTTACTAAAAACGGGTATTATGGGCAAATGTTTGAAAAATTTTTGTCAGAGTAGAGCAGGGCACGTTTCTGCAGGGCCCTTTTTTCAAAACGAATTATAACTGGAGAGTCAACAGTCATAACAGATTGATAGGGTTCCCTAGCAAATACATTCACAAGTTTTTGAGTATCAGTCGAGCTTCGGTTAGCATGCAGAAAGAATAATCTGTTTTCTACCGAGAAGAGTAAATTTTTAGTTGAACATATTAAAGCTTATTGTGAATAAATAATACTTAGTTATGAAAGAACAAATATATAAATATCAGCAGAATTTTATCCTTTTTTGAAAACTATATTTGTATGAACTGAAATGTTATAAAATTTTTTCACACATTAAAAATAAATCCAAACTTGGCGACGGAGCAAGTTCACGCGTTGATGTCGGAGCACCCTTTATGCACGTTCTTACTGTGTCATACTTCTAAACGTGCCTTGATGCTTTTTTTTTGTTCCCAAGTGTATCAAAACTTTTTAGTATTTTAAGGCTGTTTAGTTATGAAAATCACCATTTAATTTTTAATTGAGTGACAAATTCGTACCTTATACCTTACAGCATTGTAGTGCTATCTTCATACCCGTTCAGCTTTTACTTTATACACTATTCAGTCTGTAATAAATTTGCTTTATTTTAACTATGGTAAAACATTATGTTCAAAACACTAACAGAACCACGTTAGGTGTCAAAATAAGTATGCGTAAACATGCCTCGTATCCGGGGCACGTTTACGCAACCGACTTGGACTCAAAAATATTTTTTTTTAACGGCTAAAATACAAACTGAGCAACAACTGAATATACCAATTTTGACTCCATAAACTGCTTTATCAAACCGCAATGTCAAAAATTTTCAAAATTAAAGCATAAAATTTAGAAAATTAATTGAAAAAAATCCGCGTAAACGTGCCCCGGTCAACCCTAATATATTCAACTACTATGTTTGCAAAGTTTTAAATCTTTAGAGTTAATACTTTTTTCGCTAGAGCTGTTGGCGTCAATAAAATCTTTAAAAACATGATTGTGAGAAAATTAAGAAAGGAAAAAAAATCAATTCTAAGCAGTGCATTTGAATTTAGTAAATTTCTTTGAGTTTTCTCAATAGTTCATCGATTAAAAAAAAATGCGGATTTAGAAAGAAGAACACTGAGGCTCTCCAAATTTTTAAAAATCTCAAAGTCAATTTTTTTTGAAAATTAGGGTGTTCACCTACCTTAAAAAAACCTTTTAACCGGATAAATTAAATGCGTTCATAAACAATCTCAAGCAAAAAAGGGTCAAGTTTTCATGCAGTGTTCAGGTTTCAGAAAGAGCTGCATTGAAGTGAGAAAAATTATGCTCCGGAAGTCGTTTTCTTCTCTAGGACGTTCGAACATTTAAAGAAATCTAGCACCAGTAAATCAAAAATGATGCATCGGTTACGTCATTAATCATGTTGCTATTTCCAGACAGCCGAAAGCATTTTTCAGGACGCTTGCATTCTGTAAATATAGGATAGCTCGATTTTTTTAAATGTCAGTTTGTTATGTAAAACGTTGCATGAAAAAAATCAAAAGCAAATCTCTTGTTAGAAATAAGTAAGACTAGTTGACCCGTGCGAAGCGCTTGTGCGCAAAATTCATATCCCTATTGTAAAAATATCATGTAAATGATGTACCCTGTGGTTTACCAAAAAAATATTTATCTACCGATTTCAACAACGACCGGGCTATATGCAATAATCAAATAAAGAAACTGCAGTTTCGTTCTTATTTGAACTCATCAGTCTGGTGAGATAAATTTACTTGATCTACCACTTTGTTGACATCTCCCTCCAGCTCGGTTATTCACTAATCCAGGCTGATGAGTTATAATAAGAACGAAACTGCAGTCTCTGGATGTGATAACCGTAAGTCTGTCATATTGCATGTAGTTTTGCCTTAGTCTGGCTTAGGGGCGGTAACTTATAGCTAAACAGAACTGACATATTTAATGAAACAGCAGCAGAATTTAGCTGAGAAAACTAAGTCCTAAAACAGCAGTTTTGGCCTTGGATTTGAACCTACGATTTTCGCAATATTAGCATGATGCTCTAACCATCTGAACTAATGGATCTCCATTCTGGGAATCTATACGTGAAAGCAGTGCATAATAATAATGATCACCCCCTCACCCCCCCCCCCCCCCGAAGGAAATCGCCTTTTAAGTAAAAACAGCCGAAATGTTAGTTGTTTCTTTACTTCTCGCTCAAAGTAGAAAAAAATCTTTGAAATAACCCTTTTGTTATAAAGTTTGATAAGGTATTGAGAAAGTTATGGCTCTCCTACGAAAAATTGTTTGTTGGAAAGTAATAACAGAGATGTGCAAAATAGTGTTATGGGTGTAGAATGGGTATTTAGTTGTAGCAAAAATTGTCTCATTGTAATCATTAATGTATCAGCTAGCACTGTCTCTCCATTAACATCATTACCACATGTAGAATGACACTTTTCTTGTCAAACAGAAGCTATTGAGGTGTCTTCATATATGGATTTGAATGTGTTTAACATAATACATTTTTTTCTGTGTATGTCCAAGATTTATGTATGTTTATATGTGTATCCCCCTCACTTTATCTGTTATCTAGCGGGTTGTTTTTCAATTCACCGCTAGAGTTCGCTGAAGGAGTCATCATATTTGAGGCTAGTGAGGAGCAAAGGTATGTAAGAGGACATTTTCAAGTTTTGATTAAAACGCGTTTAAAGATAAGGTCCTAGGTAGACTTTCATTGAAACTTTTTTTTAAACCATGCTATGTAGCATCACCCCTTGTGCAAATTAATTGAAACGAAATATTTTTTCCATTTGTTTTAAAATTAATCGAAGTATTTTTCACCAAACTAAAATTTATAAAAATATTTATGGGATGAATAAATCCTTTACCTGACATCAATTTACACCAATCAGGGGAGTTTTGAAAGCGCATGTGCAGAAATTTCTGAAGATGAAAGCTGCAGTTATGATCACGTCAGTTGAGACTTCACTATCGTCTGCGATGGATGTGACACCGCGAAAGCGTACCGAGGGTGTTACTCTTTTCAAACGCCATTAGAGAGATTTAAAAGGTGGTTGGCGTTAGTATTGCAACTGTGAGCCGAATTATAAAACAAAATAGAGAAACAGGATCCATATTTCCAAAGTGGAGAGGGAAATGTGGCCAAAAATCGGAAGCAACACCCAGAAATAACTCTTTTCTACTAATTCATAGTAAAAAAGAGCCTCGAAAGACTAGCGCGAAATTTAATAGAGATTCGAAAGAAAATTTAATAAATATTAGCCCATCTACTGTTCGGAGGCGTCTTTTTGTAATCTATCGGCCGATGAAGAAACAGCTTCTGACCCAACGAATGAAGAAAAGCGCAACTTGAGGGAGTATAAGAAATATAAAATATAAGGATAGGGATGCTGAATATTGAAGGAAAGTACCATTTAGTGACGAAAGCACTTTCACTGCCCTAAGCCAAAGAACAAAACAAGTGCAGAGATCTCCAGAAGAAAGAACATGAACCAATTGATAAAACACCCTCAAAAGAATAAGTTTTGAGGTTGTTTCGGTTACGATGGGGTAGGATCTTTGCAGCCTGTTTAGGGTATTATACGTTCTGAGCAATATATTAACATTCTGGAAAAAAAAGGCTTTACCAGAGTTGAAAAAACAATACTCAAATAGAACGGGAATTTTCCAGCAGGATTTAGATCGCTTCCATTATTCCAAAGTGGCCAAGAAATTCATGTCTGAGAGCCAAATTGAGATATTGGAATGGTCTGGGAGCTTTCCTGATTATAAGCCAATTGAAAATCTTTGGGATATACGCAAGAATCGTCGACTGCATACGAACTGTTCATCTATGGAGAAGCCAAAAACTGCTCTAATTCATGTTTGGAACAAGGACCAAAACACTATAAGTTATTGTAAAAAAAAATGGTGGATTCCACGCCGAATCGTGTCCAAATGTTAGTAAAAAGGCCTAGACATCATATAATGCACTCAAAACTTCTGATTTTATATAAATTTAAATAAAATACCATTTCTTCTTAGTTTTATCGATTTTTCGAGTTTGTTTCAATTAATTTGCACAAGGGTGTACCAGGGTTAATAGTAATATATATTGCCCCCCAAGACAGAGGAGAGGTTCACCTACCATTTGTACTGGTTATCTCTAAATTTTTAATTTTGTCATTTACATCCTTTTGCTTCTCACTGCTTCATTTTGCTTCGAAATTGTGCTTACGAGACGTTTTTGTTCAGGTTGCACCTATTATACAAAAATTTTTCTTGTTATTTAATGTCCTAATAGTTCGAGTATATTCATCTCTATATCGCCACAAAAGGCAAAACGTTCATTTGCCGTATAAGTCAAAAATTTAGCAGTTTGTTAGCAGAATAAATGCAGTAAAATCCCGATACAAAAAACTTCAACAGCTGGTCTTTTTTCCGTTAAAACTAGAATTTCGTTGTAATGGAATTCAATTAATGTAATGCAAATTAACATTAAACTAAATATTTGTTTCGTTAAACGGATAATTCGTTGTATCGGCACTCGTTCTAATGCCATTTCAATGTACCGGGTATCTTAGTAGAGCTATGACTTGGCAAAAAAAAAAAAAAGGAGGAAAAACCTTTTCAATACGTTTGTCACTTTTTTTTTCTACATACAAGCTGCGTTGACCGACGCTGTGCGGTCTAATTCAAAAATAAAAATTGTTTCACGTGACTCATGTTCAGCAATCAGGATTCAAAAGGGAGAAAAATAGAGCAAAATGTCCTATCAACGTGTAGAAAAGAGAAATTTTCAAACTCAAATTTAAATTTAGACCTATCTGAATTTTTTTTTAATTCCAAAAATTCAGGCATTTTTATAATAGGCGTAAACATTCCGTTTCACGGATCTTCTGGCAAAACCGCACCTCAGGAGACGAAAGACTCCCATATATTATCCCCCTATTATAGGAATGACTCCTATATGAATTTCTAAGCATTGAAAAACCTCTATGCCAAATTTGGCAAAGATCCGACCCAAACTGGATTTGTAACAGGAACACACACAGCCTTTAAATACAGTTATATATGTTCATTTTATAAACAGGTATATAAATATATATGGATATAACGAAAAACTTCTTTAAAGTGAAAAAAAAAGAAAGACTGTAGGAAATTTCAAAAATGGTTTGTAAAGTGATAGGGTTTAAGAAATGTCAACGTGATGTTTGGGTAAATTGCCTCGTGTCTTCAACTTCATTGCAAAATGCTTTTTTAAGATTAAATTGCTTCGTGTCTTCAGCTTCATTGCAAAATGCATTTCGAAGATTATCCTGCATGGAGCTAAAGCGCTGGACAAACTTTATATCATGTGAAGCATTATTACGTAATGCAATTTAAAAACATAAGCCAAAAAATTGAAAGTTTTGAGTGTTTTCTGTATGCTATTATCAGTATTAATTGTTTTACTGTCATATTTTAATGAAATTTAATAGAAAGTATTTGTTCGGACTATTAATAAAAAAAGATTATTACATGCATGTATTATTTACTAACTATACACATTTCTTTTATTTCGTACTAATGGCACGTCCCAACATTATTTGGGTTTAAGAGCGATCTATCTTTAAAAAAATATATGCAGGGACTTTTAATTAAAAATTTAATAGCAATATTTTTTGTTTCGTTTTTATGAGGTTTGAAACAAATTGATTTACCTCATTTCCTGATCAAAAGAGACCAACTCATAATTTCCACTGAGCAATATAATCTTAATACAACATCCATAAGAACTTTTCATTAAGAGTTGTAATCACATAAATTGGAAAAGGAAATATGCAAGGACCATAAGGATGCAAAGAATATGACCCAACTGATCTGCTGCAAGTGATGTAAGAACAATACTCTAAATCTAAATCATACTTTTCCGTAGTGATTTTAATTGGTGTTGAACACCATTGCATAGGTTAGGAAAATGAAAGTTACGCAATAAAATTATTTTCTGATAGGGTGCAATTTATTTCAGATAGGATGTTTGTGACCTATATATTGTTTAGCTATATCGAGTTTAAATGCTTAAATGCGGTCATCATGAAGAAAACTTCTCCAAATATTTTTTCTTTATTTTTTCCTCTTCTTTGTCAAATTCTTTCCTATCGAATGTTCTTTGTTCGTTATTGTTTAAACTCATAACTTTGAATGTACGGTAATATTGTGAAAAAACTCTTTGAGATGATAATTTTGTAACTAAATGTACTTAAGTGAGTTCATTAGCAGATGTTTCTCATTTCGATTTTAGTATGAATAAAAATATTAAAGAATAGCCCGAAATGCATGCAAAATTACAACTTTTAGAAATACGGCTTATTACAATGTGTCTGCTCTATTTGAATTCAAGCACAAATTTATCTGAAAAGAAACTCAGTTATTATTCATTTGAATAAATTTAGAAGTATAAGCATTTTTCGACAGTAAATGGGTTACAACGTCCAACGCTAATAGAATGCTATACACCGTATCCTCTGCAGCCTCAAACACATGTAAAGGTTTTAGCGGTTCTTATGCTGACATTGTGTTTTTTTTTTCGTTTAAAGAGATACTAACTCTACTTTTTCTTAACCAATGCGAGACAATCCGTGGTTGTTTTTACGTGTATAACAGTAAAGCAGTAGCGAACATAAAGTAGTTGCGAGGACAAACAATTGGTTAAAAAAATTAGTATAAATACATTTGTGCATAATTTATAGCCTTCTAGCTTACTACCTGGCGTTGCCCGGGTGCTTCTCAATGCAACATATCTTTTAGATAATTAAATGGATGAATTCTATCTAAATGACAGTAAAAAACTGCATTCACACCACTCCAGGCTCAAACCTTTAAAATACTGGAAATAGCACAGAAAGTCGAGCATTTTCAGAAAAAATAGCATCAAGTACCAAGAAAAAGCATGAGGCATGTTGTCGGGGTTCTGTCAACGATATTCTTTGGTTGTGTCGTGTCCACTGGCATGTTGTCTGCGGTTGAATGAGACGGGCGGTACATCCCATGTCTTAATACAAAGACAAATGATTGTCTTGCACATCTTGTGGGACAACCTTTTAAGTGATGCTTCGAATACGAAAACCATTGTGCTGCCTTTGAAGGTTTTGTATACCTCAAGACATTAAAGCATGCTATAGTACTCTTCACATACATTTTATTCTGGGAAAAAAAATCATGGAATGTCTTCCTAGAAAGAGTCATGAGTAAAATTCAATGACTTTTGTCAGTTACAAATATATGCAAAATATGACACCGTTACAATATTTTCAGATATGAAAATCATCCTCAATGGCCCAAAAGCTAAACATATAGTCCACTGTATAGAAAATAAGGAATTCAGTCATTGTTATTAATAGCCGTTAACATTCCGTTTTACGGATTTTCTGGCGGTGTTTTTACTTTCAAGGTTTCACGTGTTAGGTAAACTCATTTTATAAGTTTTTGTAAGTGTTCAGGCATGCAAGCACATTCTGTAGAAAACGTTCACTTAGTATAAACAACTTCTCAAAATGCGTCTGTTTGCCCTTTCCATGGCGATTTAGTAGCATGCCATGTAGTAAAATTAGATAAGTGTAAGTTGAATAAAAAGACGTACGTCAGTCACATTTTATTTTGTTATATTTATGTCAAATTTATATTTTCGTAGGTAAAAATGGCAGTTAGACATTAATATTGGTGTCTTGCAACGATTTGAAATGTGTCTGGATCAAAATTTTATTTCAAAGTTTTACAACCTCACACTTGCCGTAAATGTTGTACATGGTAAATCAAACTGATGCAGGTAGTAAGATCACTTAATTAAGTTTGCTGCTCTAGAGCATTCCTTTGAGAATATCAAAATTTTAATTTACAGAGGCACTGTCGTCATGAGGGGTAGGAATGGTTTCACTGAATAAAACAGTTGCCATAGTTATAGATACAGTTATTATTTTAAGTTACATAAAGCATTAAAAATGGAAGTAGGTGGACGCGAACTTACGAAACAAACTATATAAAACCCGACAATTGAACTGCCTCATAGAGAAAGAATTAGACTTGCAGATTTTGGTCACTATCCGCGTCATTTTTTAAAAAAATATTTGCAGGCCATGAAATTAAAAGAAAGAAAGTAAAACCTTCTTGTTTCTTCTTACAACTGTTTAATAGACAAATTCTTTGTTTATGTTTTACAAAAGCTTGTTGCACATTCTGTTCCCTTCATCCGCAGCTTCAAAACGAAGGAAATGTATTTCCACGTTTAGAAACGTAATCTAAATACTAAAAAGTTAAATCATTCAAAATTTTCTAATTCGTAAATTTAACTCCAATCTTGCTCCTAAATACTATTCTTAGTCCCCCTTCCAGCAGCAAAATGAAATACATTTTTGAGTGAACCCAACCTTAAGCGTGCAACATAAAGCTATGTATATGGGAAATAGGTAAATTTCACATGCATTTAAAGTACCTTATCGCCTCCCTTCTGACTAATTGATGGTGATACAGAACTTACGTCTCACTGGAGATTTTAATTTCTTTTAAGTTTAAAGAATGATGTATTGCGATTAGTGGTTATACGTGAGAGAGATACAAATTGTTTCACCTTATCCCTCCACGGTGAACAGAGTTGCTTCTATTACACTGATACATACCCATTTTTATCCTACAGTATTTTTTCAATGACAGTTGTATTACTTAGTGGTATAGTTACAAACTTCCAATATTTTTCGATTGTTTACAATAAAAGTTATCGAACTGAGAGTCTTGTAACTGGGAATGAAGCTTTGCTCAACTAATTTCACGATGAAGACTAAAAAGAAAAAACTTTATAATGTGGCGTAATATTTCATCATGCCCTTTTCAGTAGCAATCTCTTCGTGTCAAAAGTTACCTCATACCCGCTAACTGGTTTAAAATTATTGCTAGTCAGCGAAGATGATCCATCAGGTGTACTATTGCTTCAAGCGTTAAAGTAATATAAAATTTTAAATGATTAAGAAATTTGTTTACATAAAAATGGAGACATTTTATGCATTTTAAAAGATTGAATTTAAATCAATATTTCTTTGAATTTTCCCAAACTTTAAAATTTTACTCTTCCAAAACTATATGAATTCCTCCGTATTAAATTTCCGTGTGGTTTTGCGAGTCCAAAGGTGCACAGCCTTTTATTTTACCATATATTAGCAATCCTACTATGGTAGTTTATGTACATGTAATGAACCCCATGACTATCCCCCTCCCCCTTGAAAGATTAAATCAATCTACGCTACTATGCACAAAAATGATTATTTTGCAATTCATTAGCCATATTAGTATTTTTACCCCTAATCTTTGATAACCTGGAGCGATTTCTGTTAAACTTAGGTGAACCAAATTTGGTGAATCATGGAATAGAATAACTAACATATACACATTGATTTGTTTAGGGATAATACAATATTAAATTAAATTTCCGTTGCAAGGATGATGTTTTAATATAAGTTTAGTACTCTAATACTAAAACTGTTGAAGATTGTACTTCGATAATGAATGCATTTTTAATACCTATCTCATTTTGGTATTTTCTGTGCTGTTTATGTAGAAAATATAGATCAAAATTTCGGTTATTGTTACGGTATTATTACTTGAAAACTTATTAGCGAAATGCGCAAGAAAATTGAAGAAGAACCGACGGCGATTTCAATGCATCCCTGTTTCTTCGCGGGGTGCTATTTAAGAACAACTGAAAAGCAACATTTCTTTTTCGTTCGGCTTTCTTGCCAAACATGCTCTACGCTTGCCGCTAATCGACATCAACGGCCATTGTTGAGGATATTTTTTGTGTTGATTGCATTTAAAATATCTCCTGGTGGTTATATGTTGCTAACCATTTTCATTTGCTTTGAACCAAGGTTCACAAATTTAACGATTGCAGTTAAACTTTGAAGGAACTTCATTTCGGTTATTTTTTACAGGCTTTCCATTCAGACCGAATTCATAACTATACGATAATTCGTTCGTGTCGAAAAGAGCAATTTTATGAATAAAAGTATATAAACTTGAACCTATTTGGATCTTTTTTCAATTACAAAAACCAGCCTATATGAATTCCTGAGCAACAATTTAACTCTATGCCCAATTCGGAAGAAATCCGACTAAAACTGCAGATTTGTATAAGGAACATAAACACACACAAACACACACACCCTCAAACATACATCCATTTTTATATATATAGATGTCACTCGGTAAGAACGCACCTTTCATGTAGTGAAAGAATTTTCAAATAGTGGCAATGGTTCCAGAGATTACCTCGAACATATAAACATACAAAAATATCTGCCCTCTCTCTCTTTAAAGTATTAGTATAGATTAACTCTGTCTGCATATTGAAAGCAATTGTAAATTAATTCAAAATCCTTGTATGTATAGATTATTTTTAGTTCAACTGCCGCTGAAATTTCCTGAAACGGTTTACTCGTATTTGAAGATTTTTTTTTTAAAAAAAAAGCAACAAATACAAATTCTTTTTATAATTCGCAATAGTAATTAGACGAAAATGTTTATTAAAAACAAGGCTGATCTAAAATTTTCTTTTGAAAGTTCCACTTCGTTAACTTGACTTAAATACTTCATAGAGTATAATTATGCTTTGTTCATAAAAGGAAAATAATAACTATTTAAGTTTTACATTAATGAAAAAAAAATGCTCACGTGCGTTATTCGCAGTTGTGAAAATCGCCACTCAAATAGAAACTCATTTTGAAAGTACATTTATATTTAATGGACGATATAAACAAGTAATTTTCATTAATTATCTTAGCTAGTAACTTATTTAGAACTGACAAAATGAATGTTTACTTTTGGAATCTAACAAAGTTAAATTTACGGAATCAGTTAGTAATACTTGCGGAGAAGATTTTTCAGTGTAATTGGTATTTAGCTCAATGCTAAGTACAAATCTAAAGAGGAATAATCAAATAAACAGAAAAAAACGTTAAAATACTTACTTACACTAATTACGGGTTTATCACAATGCAAAACTAAGCCAAATCACTTTATCAGTATTCTAATACTTTAAATGAATTTTGACTGTCCACACGTGAAAAGTTGAAACACTATAACTTACCCCAAAATATTGATTACAAAAAAAAAAAAAAAAAATGCTTATTCTAATGAATTAATTCGCTGTATTTTACATTGGCGCAAACTATTAAATGAACATTTAATTTATTCACCTAAAAATATTCTTTCAAATGGAACAGTAATTTTTTTTTATCTGAAATGCTACAATTAATTATTTTTTCATCTCCTGACTTAATAGAACTTGCAGTTTTCTCAAAAAGTGACAACCGATAAAGATCGATTCATTGTAAGAAAAAACCTACAGAAATGACTCATTTGATTCATTGAATTGAAAAATGTTTGAAGTTTATTTGTATTTACCTTTAAAAAAAAACCTTTATTCTTTAAATACAGTATATGCAAATCCTTTTTTCTTCTCTTACACCATCGTTACAGAAAACTACTTCATGCAAATTGCCTAAAAATACTTCCAACTACTTCTTGTTATAGTTTTTATATTTTAGTCTTCACGTCATTTAAAATTTACACTTTTATGAGCAGCCGTTGTACCGTGTGTACGTGTTTTCAAATAATAAATAATTTATTAAAGTGATATGAGCGAAAATAGGATTAAAATCTAACGAATGGAATAGCTGAAAAGTTTCTTTTTAAAGCAAAGTTTATTTGCCTTGTTTCTCGCAGATATTTTCCCTCTAGGTGACGGATTATTCTTCTTAAAATATTTATTTAGGTATTTTTAAAAAACTTTTCGGACAGTTTAGTATATTTTGCTTTTACGTAGACATAAAACATTCTGTCTTTTCGCTGTTCCTTAAAACAAAACTAATTTAAAACCACTTTTGTTGGATTCTGCAAATTAAACAAAATTTTGTAGGACTGGAATGGAGAAAGTGTAGCAGTGTTAGCACGGTACTAAATAAAGCATTTTGGCAGTGAAATCGTACTGTAAACCTCAGGACGCTGTATTGGGGTTTATTCATTTTCAAAGCAAATAAAGTAAATAAGTTAAAAACTTGAAAGTTAGTTTTCATTAACTTTCCACATGATAAGTATAACTAGTTAAAACCAGTTACTTCGCATTTGTACTTGTATACCTGCGAGAGAGGAAAATGTAGGACCACTAGTTTAAAAAAGAAAAGAAAAAAAAAATCGCACAATGTCATCTTCAGACATTGATGAACATTTTTTGCATATTTTTATTACTCACCAAAAGTTTAGTTTTAAAAATTACCACTAGTCGTTTACTCCTTTCAACAACGTGTCATATCTATATTAAAAAAAAAAAACATGATTTTTTAGTAAAGCGATTTTAAATAACAAAAGTAGGATATCACGTAGTAAAAGTATATTTCAAAGCCACTGATTGAACTTTTTCATACGCATAAGGCCTTTTTCAAGAAAATCTGGTGATTCTTCTCTGTTTCATGAGGAAGTGTAAAAAGCGCCAGTTTTAAAAAGTTGCGATGTATTTATAACATTCAAGTACTAAGTTCAAAGATACTATTTGAAATATCTCAAAATCTATACTAATGTTATAAAGAGAGAGAGAGCGGATTTTTGTGTGTTTATACGTTCGAGGTAATCTCCGAAACCACATTGCAACTATTTGAAAAATTCTTTCATTCTATGAAAGGTGCATTCTTACTGACTGTTATAGGCTATAAATTATGCATATATGTACTTTTAGTTTTTAAATCTATAGTTTGTTTTCGCCACCAGTTTATGTTTCGTACCGTTTTATTCTTATAAACGAGAAACCTAACACGGATTGTACAGCATTTGCAACGATAAAATAGTTACAAATTTCTGAGAACTGAATGGTGAGGGATGGCAACACGTGAAAGAGAAAAAGAGTTCCCGATGTCAGCCGAAGAACTTCCAAAATCTTTACATGCATTTAAAGCTGCAAAGGATAAAGTATATAGCATTCTATTAGCCTTGGATATTGCAAGCCATTAAGAGTCATAGAATATTGGATGAAACATAACTGACATTCCTTTCGGGCAAATTAGTTGTTGAATTGCAAATAAACGATAATAATCGGTGTTTCTAAAAGTTGTTTATTTGCATGCATTTCGGGCTACCCTGCAAGGTGTTTTATTCATACTAAAATCGAAATAAAAGGCATTTGCTAATGGTTACACTTTGTTTATTTAGTTCATTTAGTACATTTAGTTCAGAAAATTCTCAACTCAGGGAGTAATTGCACATGATTGCCGTACATTCAAAGTTAAGAGTTAAAACAATGACGAACAAAGAACATTCGACAGGAAAGAATTTGACAAAGAGGAAAATTAAAAAAAAATATTTTGGAGAAATATTCTTTATGATGACTGTATTCAAGCATTTAAAAACGATATAATTAAAAAAATATAAAGCTCACAAACACCCTATCAGAAAGAAATTGCCAAAAGTAAAAACATAGCAGAGGCATGTGAAAAAAGCAAGTTTTCCCAAGAAAGCGAATACAAAAAGGGCAATAGGAATTTTATCACTTAAGGAATAATTTCGATTTTTTTTATGGTCCAACATTTTTCCAAAGTCTTTTGCCAGTCAAATGTTCTGTCAACCTATCAAGCAGCATGTATAGAACTAGGTCTAATAGAGGACGACAAACCTCGGAAACTAACCTTGGTTTGATACACATGTAACTTCCCGACTCCGCTCCTAAGCTCTTAGAATTGTTTATAACTACCTTAACTCTTATGCTAACTGTTAGATCCTATTGTTTTATGGCAAACATTTAAAAACGATCTCTGTGATGACAGCTTGCGAGGAGAGCGTCAGCAGAAATCCTAGGATTGTCATTCAATGTCAAACGATATAACCCTGTATTATTAAAACAAAATTCAAAATTTGTCAATGAAGTGGAAACTCAATAGGGGGCTTTTGTTTGCCATTGCCGCAGAGAATCAACGAAAATAATTTTATTAGCACAATATTTGTACAAGGAAACCAGGAACGCAAAATTGATGTTAATCAGCATACTCGGTGAAACTGGAAAAACAATAAATTCAACACTAGCCAAAAATCGATCAACAGGCTTTTGCGACGTTTTTTTTTTTTTTTTTTTTTTTTTGGAAGTACTGGGACTTTACTTAAAGGTGGAAAAACTGACCATTCCACTGTTTAAACTACTTTTAATTTTTCCTCCCAGAAAGACTTCGGATGTTCCACAAGAAAATTCGTTCCAGACTTCACCGCGATAACTGAATTTCCGCGAAGTAGGATTCTGTATTTATAAACCGAATATTTTCCTAATTACAGGGCAAAAAACTTACTGACGACAAGTTAAGTAGGTTTCTAGCATAGTTAGAGCCCTCTGGATATGAAACAGCACCCTTATCCAACATTACATTTGTATTAATTAATATATTGCACAAAATATGAGGAAACGAGATATATTAGACGGAATCGATATCACATTAATTATTGGGAAATAATGTACACACACTCACACATGCAGTTCTTACACACTACTACTAACCTATGAAAATAGCTCAATTTCAACTTGTTCAGTGATGAATTAATTTCCAGTTAGTGACCGTATGTACCCCCTTTCTTCCTCTACATTTATCCTCATCAAAGGTATTACACATACAGCTTAAAAAGCTAGTACGTTGTTGAACACCATTAGAGATGTATTTATCCCCTAGTAATAATACAGTGATTTATACTTTGCAGTTAGCGTTTAAGGTTAAATTGGGATAAACTTTCTTCGGCGATTTTAAACCTCCAATCCCTCAACTAGTACAACTACTACTTTAGAAGAGCTTACCTCACTTAAAAGACATAAATTGTTATTCTCTTGTAAGAAAAAGTTTACACGAGAACATAAAAAAGGCTCATTGCTATAATTGAAAAAAAAAAAAAAAAAGCAGAAAAAACCTCGATGTAGTGAAACTGCAAAAATCGAAGCGCGAAGTAGCGAGGGACGATCTACTTCTTCAATAGGATGTCTCATAATTTACGACCAATGTTCGATGAGCAACTGTTTGACTATACGAGACACATATTTTGACCCTAAGAGGTCAAAAAGGTTTAGACGCAATTATGAGAAGTGTCACCTTCGTATTTGACGATGACTTTCATCAAACTCTTCCTGTGATATCCTAGAGGAACGCGTCCAGATATACTTCAAGCCTGAGCAAAGTCGTCAAATTTTAGGAGCCCTTTACAATCTCTGCATCTTAAGAATAACTATAAGAGCCAGTTCAGGAGATGGTGGTAGCATTACTAGAGTTTCTTATTTCTAGTAAGTAACGGAAAATACCTGGAAAAGGATATCGTATCAAAATAGATGAGGTGGGAAATTCTCTATAAATAATTTGATCTTCAATGTTTATCCTGAAACCGACTATTTGTCAAAAAAACTACTCGTGGACGTGCGAGAAGACTATAGTTATAGGTTTTGTCAACAACGCTGTGCATCATACAAATGAATTCCGTAGTTCCTTAGCTCCTCAGGGCTTCTCTTCATGCTTTTAAAATAAGAGGTGATATTCCCATAATTTTATTGCGCAACTTTAATTTGCCGAATCTATGCAATGGAATAAGACTTCAATTAAATTCTCTACAAAATAATATGATTCAGAGTGTACCCCTGCAGCAGATCAGTTGACTAATATTTTTTGCATCCCCATGGTCCCTGCATATTTCCTTTTCCAATTTAAGTAAGTACAATTTCCAGTGATAATTTCGTATGCCATCACCATCATCAAATCTGAAGTTCAAATGTACACCTATACGACGCGTTGTACAACGTAACATACGGAAATATCGTATCGTATTCAGTGGGAATTATATGTTGGACTCTCTTGATCAGAAAATGAGGTAAATCAATTTTTTTCAAAAGTCATAAAAACGAAACAAAAAATACTGCTTACTATTAAATTTAAAATTAAAAACTACCTGCATAATATTTACTCAAGATAGATAGTTTTTTAACCCGAAAAAGGTCGGAACGGGCCGCTAGTATTTCATATTTTTACAAATTGTTCTCCTTACAATACTGACATAAATGCAAATAGTGCGCTCTTGATTAAAAAATAAGAATAAAAAAGCTGTTTTTTTTGTGTGCAATACTAATTTTGGAATAAATAATATCATCTTTCACTAAACGACACAGATATTTCAAGCCTAATAGATCAATCATAACTCAAGATGTGGAAACTACAGTGAACATATGATAGAAACAAAACTTACTTTAAAATAAGACCAGGGGTACCTCGACAATACTCTTTTGTAGTAGCTTTTGCTGCACTGTGCCTGGTGATTGAAAACTGCTTTTTGATAACGTTCTATCATCAGTTAGGTTCTCTGAAAACAATAAAGGCTTAATCTAGCATCTTTGTGTAATACTACATCAAAAGAGCGGGTTGGCTTAATTGATTTATATGGCCTTTTTTGGCATTAGCACATCATTTGAATTTTGATTATGTAGCAAAGTGGTATGAACAAACCTAATTGATAAGAACAAAACATTGTGCAATGTCAGCCAGTGGTGCATCTTACTATATTTGAATAAGCATACTATTTATATTTTTTTCGGTTGATCGTAAAAGCCTGGAAAACTGTACTTGGTGCTGACTGATACATATGAGATCTCAATGCTTTCTGTAACTTTTCAGAACTTTTTGACGCGGTGTTGCAATATCAAATCTCGGAGGCCCCAGAATGCTGCCTCTCTTGCAAATAGTCACTTTGATACCACTTCAAATACTCAAGCGTTAACATTGTCTTCATCTATATTAACTTTAACGCATGACTCATGCACACTTGCGAAGCGTTTTATTGCATTTATAGGTACGCGGATAGACTAACGGGACGCGTAGATGCATATCAACGTGAATCATGTCTTGTTATATCAAAGTGCCCAAAGCAATTTTGGAAAATGTAATCTATTATTAATACACCCATCAAATATTCAAAAAGACATCGATAATCTGGATTAAAGAATGAATTCAACGTACCTTAAGAGCTTTGAGCATCAAATTACTACCGACACAAGAACGTTTATGCAGAACAATAACTTCTGTGCAGCAATTCCAAAATGCCAACCAAAAGATGACTGGTCTCTTCCTGTGTTAATGCTGAGTGCAATATCTATGTGCACTCTAGTCAATGGATCCTATGCTTAAGTGCTACAGCTAAAAAAAAGAGCTGATGTGTGCATCACATGACTTCCTTTTACTCCAATTTTAATGTCATTTTCCCATTATTGGCAATTTTAATGTGATTCTATAGTTTATTCTCTAAATATCACCACCAGTGGCCAAATTAAAACCAGATTTTAAAAAAAAATCGCCAAATTTGTCGCCAACTTGGCAACAAAAAGACTGGCGATATATCGCCAAGTGTCCGCCAAATTATAACAACACTTGAGTATACATCGAAATTAACAATGATTTCCCCACAAAAAGGGGCAAAAGACCCCTTTATAAACACCCGAATGCAACCAAAAGGGGAGGTGAACAACTAGACCCCACTAGGACTCTACGTACCAAATTTCAACTTTCTAGGACATACCGTTCTTGAGTTATGCTACATACATACGCACATCAGCACATACTTACATACGCACATGCATACATACGTACATACAGACGTCACGAGAAAAGTCGTTGTAATTAACTCGGGGAATGTCAAAATGGATGTTTCGGGTATTTATACGTTCTTAGGCACTTATCCGCGTGTGGTCGGGTTGAAAAGAAGACTCAACATTAATTTGGGCGCGAGAAAAATGGAAATTAAGGCCGAATTTTAAGTGAAAATTTTTTCGCGAATACAATACTTCCTTTTTTGTAAAAGGAAGGAAAAATGCTTCGGCTACAACACTAAAACATAACTTAGAATTGTACAAACAAAGGATATATTTTTCGAAATAGTAGGGTAGACCAGGGTACGCATGGGGCACGTTTAAGCAGTGCCCTTTTTTCAAAACGAATTATAGATGGAAAGCCAATGGTCATAACAGATTGATGCTGATGCTACTCCCTAGAAAATATTTTCACAAGTTTTTGAGCATCAGTCGAGCTTCGGTCTAGCATGCAGAAAGAATAATCTGTTTTTTACCAAGTCGAGTAAACTTTGAGTTGATTGTGAATAATGAATACTTAGTTAAAAGAGAACAAATATATAAAAATCAGCAGAATTTTATCATTTTTTGAGAATTGAATTTGTATGAACTGAAATGTTATTAAATTTTTTTACACGTTAAAAATAAATCCAAACTTGGTGACGGGACAAGTTTACGCGTTGAGGTCTGAGCACCTTTACACACGTTCTTACTCTGTCTTACTCCTAAACGTGCCTTGATGTTTTTTTTTCTTTTTTTTGCTCCGAATTGTCTCAAAACTTTTTACTATTTTCAAGCTATTTAGTTTTGAAAATCAGTACTTAATTTTTAATTGAGTGACAAACTGGTACCTTATAGCTTAGAACATTGTAGTGCTCTCCTCGTGCCCGTTCAGCTTTTACTTTATACACTATTCAGTCTGTAATAAATTTGCTTTATTTTAATTATGGTAAGACATTATGTTCAAAACACTAACAGAACCACGTTAGGTGTCAAAATAAGTATGCGTAAACGTGCCTCATATCCGGGGCACGTTTACGCAACCGACTTGGACTCAAAAATATTTTTTTTTAAAGGTTAAAAATACAAACTAAGCAACAACTATACACTGTAAAAAAATTCCGAAACGTTACTGGTTATTTCCGTGGAACGTTTCGGGATTTCAGAGGTTTCCACCTATTTCCCCGCAAAATCAAGTATCTTCACAAAAAAGTTTCCTGAATTACTAAAAGATGCACGAATGCAGACTTTTCAGTGGTGTGAAAAATGTTTTTGCTGCCAGTTTAAAGGTTGACTGAGCGTGTTTATTAAGTGAGCTTCAGCTTAATTACGGCCCGTCTGAATTGACTAAGCCTCCAATGGGAGCAAATTAGTCACTTGATAGCTGCAGCTTTTCGAGCAGGAATTGCAGGCAAGGAGTATGTTTGGTTCTTGCTTGCAATTATTCGCGTAGCATCGGCCATTGTTGTGCTAATGCTTCCGGAGCTTTCTTGGTAAACCAGGAAGGTTTTTATCAAATACATTAAAGCTATTCAAATTTTCTAGAAGGTTCACGACTGGCTTAAACAAGGGAGATTTTCCAGTATTTCAGGAAGGTTACTGACTTGTATCGGAAAACGTTCCTGGTTTTTGTAAGATATGATACTGGTCGAAATTGGGCACATCAGCTGCCTATTATTTTCTAGGAACGTTTCTGAATCGTTTTTACAGTGTATGTACCAATTTCGACTCCATTATCTGCTTCATCAATGTCAAAATTTTCCTAAGTTAAAATTTAGAAAATTCATTGAAAGGAATCCGCGTAAACGTGCCTCAATCGACCGTACTGACTACTGGTGTATCAGTCTGCATCGGGCATCAAGCTGTCCCACCTCCCCCCATCTTTTAGATACAGTTTACCATTCTCTTTACAAATATCTGTTACATTCACGGAGGTGTTCTCCAAACAGTTAAGTTTGCAATACTTGCATAACATGTGTCTTATATCAATCGAAAGATCTTAATTTTAAAAACAAGCAAACGGAACAAATAGGGGGAAAGTGGGGCAAAGTGAAACAGTTAAGATCACTAACTTTCTTCAGTTTGAACATGTTGGAATTTTGTTCTAAAACTTACGGTTCATGAAGAAGAACAATATATTTCGTAATAAAACTTGCGCTAAAACAATATTCTTTATTTTTGGCAGTAACTTTGCACCTCCAAAAAAAGTTGGAAATTTTCACTTTTTTTTTCATGAGGCAAAGTGAAAAATGAAATATTTTTTATTTTATTATTTAAGATATTTTTGATCAAATGAGTGAGTAAATAAAAGAATGGATGAATAAGTAAAAAAAAAAAGGAAAAAAATAAACAAATAAAAAATTAATTAATTAATTAATATACGAGAAAAAATTAATGAGTGAATAAAAAAGTCAATAAATAAGAAAATAAGTGTATGAATAAATAAAAAAGGGAATTAATCAATGAAGGAATGTAAATAAAATCTATACTAATAATATAAAGATGTAGAGTTTGTTTGTTTGTTTGAACGCGCTAATCTAAGGAACTACTGGTTAGAATTGAAAAATTATTTTTGTGTTGAATAATCCAATTATTGCGAAAGGCTATAGGCTATTTTTTTATAAATAATTAGATTGACCGAAATGATTACAAATTAAATGTTTAATTTATTGTTTAGCTCTATGAATTCCTAATAGATGGCGCGGGGAATTGAGTTCTATGAATTTCTAATAGATGGCGGGGTAAGTTAACTCATCTAGAGGGCGGCGCTGGCCGACAGTCTCGATAGCTGCGAGGAATCATGCCGCGTAGCTAGCGAACTGATTTTTGTGATGGCGTTTTTTTTTTCGATATTCCCAGAGACATAATTTGATTTTGTTTTATTTTTCTGTTGGGTTTTGTTTTCCTTATTTCTTCAATGCTTGTTTTTGTTCTTATATTTGAAGAGTTACTTATCTAAGTAAATAAATTGATTTGTCGTATTATTCAATTGTGTATGTTCTGTATAACGTTTTTATAAAAGAATTTTTTGGCGAAACATTTTGAATTGCAGAAAAAAAAAACCGTTTCATTAGCTAAAGCTCAATGTTACGGTAGCGTGGTTGCTCGGCGAGTTAAGCGATGAACTATACTATACAGTGGAAGGATTATTTTGAGGTTTTAAGCTTCTGTAAACCATTTTATGTGTTTTGGTGAATAGTTTTAAATTCCAAAGAACCTTTAATAGGTTTTTTGAAGAGGATTGTACGCAATTTAGTCGAAGAAAAATGATTATTTCACATCCTAAGAGTGAGTGGGGGCGTGGTTTTTTCATTCAACGAACTTTCTTTAAATTCTTAACAAGAGCATCGTCGAGCGGGTACTGCTAGTAATCTTACTAATAATAAAGCTGAAAGTCTCTCTGTCCGGAGGATGTCTGGATGTCTGTAGGATATCTGTAGGATGTCTGTAGGATGTCTGTGACGCGCATAGCGCCTAAACCGTTCGGCCGATTTTCATGAAATTTGGCACAAAGTTAGTATGTAGCATGGGGGTGTGCACCTCGAAGCGATTTTTCGAAAATTCAATGTGGTTCTTTTTCTATTCCAATTTTAAGAAAAAAAAATATCATAAGATGGACGAGTAAATTACGAAATTATCATAATGTGGAACCGTAACATGGGCCGAAGCCAATTGGCGAGATACGAAATTATCATAACGTTGAACCGTAAGATGGGTACAAGCCAACTGGCGAGAAAATTCACCATACATTATTTGTAAATGTACAGGCGAACCAAAAGACCTTTTGATTTTTCTATTACGGGCAAAGCCGTGCGGGTATCACTAGTTAATAAATAAAGAGATTTGATAAAAGATTGAATAAATAAACGAAATGAGCTATTTCATTTTGCCCCATCCACTTTGCCCCGCACGCACTTGAATAACTGAATAAATTGTTTAAAACACAAATGAGCCTAATATTAAACAAATAAATACTGCACCGAATATTAGTAGATCTCAATTAATATTAAAAACGCTAATAACAAGAGCTTTATCATTTAATAATAACAAAAATTATTTGTGACTTGCGTATCAATGACATGAGTATCAATTTTTGAAAATTGCTTTTATTATCCTTATCTTTGATTTTCATAGGTGTTTTTTTCTTAACTGGTGTTACTACATAGTTAAAATATTACCAGATAGGTGGCACTAAAATCGGAGTAAGTATTTTACCATTTCACTTTGCCCCACGTTCCCCTACTATAGTTTTTCATTAAGAAATTTTGTCTGGAAAATAAAACAAGGAAGTTTGGTAATCAAATGTATAGCTGCTCCAATTCTCGCTTAAAAGAATCGACAAGTATATACAGAGGAAATATTTATCTTCCGTATTATTTTACAGACCATGGAAAATATTAATTTATCCCCTTTTAATAAAATATCAGGTTCAATTTTTCATCACGCAAGATATAATGATTACTTTTTTCACAGTGATATTTGTTGGAAATGGAATATGAGCTGTTTACTCTCAACAAATTGTTTTATTTTTCTTGGCGTAAAATTTTTAAAAACGAAAGCTTAGGAAGATAAAATTATTTTTACTTTTTTTCAGGAGTTGTGATGTAAAATCAGCTAAAAATCGATTCAATTTTCTGGGCAACAAGTCGTTAAGACGAGTTTTATCTTTACGATATTAAATTTTTATCTTACTCTCATCTCTTCAGAAGCTAGTTAATTTTCGGAACGATTTTTTTTCCTTCTTCCAAATCGTTATCATGCAGCGCTTACGAATCAAGATAAGGCGGATTTCTTTTTCTTCTTCGTTTGCTTACCGTAAAAAATCGCTTCCTCTTCCGTCACTTCTGCTTTCTCGATTCATATTTCAAATTAAAATTACGCCTTGAGACAGCTTATGTGATTTAGGGAATTTGAGCTCTTGCTGTGAAAAAAAAAAAAAAAATGTGTAAAAGTTGATGGATTATTAGAATAATAGTTATTTTTATTTTGCTTAAATACCATTGAAGTACTGCTTCAAAATTATTGCGCACCAGTCACTTATTTATATTAAAGGAGGATGAAAAGTAACGACTTGGTATTTATAATGATATTTCAAAGTATTTTATCACATGCATTTTTTAAAATTTTTAACTTAAATTCACTGCTTTTTATCGTTAATTAAATTAGAAGTCACAGAATTTACAATAACCACTTTGATGTTATTAATTTATCGTTCAAAACTTTTTAAAAAAAATACAAATAAATTATTAAACAGGGTAAAATTCCTTGAAATTATCTACAGTGAGGAAAAACTATTTCTAAAGCATCACATGAAAAAAATTATTTGAAATTTGTTGCAAGAAAAGGAATTCCTATGACGATTAGCATCTATTAGAGACCATTTTAATCCAACGCAGGATTTACTGGGAGGACCAAACCGTATTTCAGCAAGAAAAAGCACCTGATCATGTGTCAAACTCAACGAATATGTGGTTCAACATAATATCACTGTCATGGCTGGCCGTTGCTTAGATCCAATGGGCTCTGACTTAAATCCAATGGGGAAAATGTGGGAACATCTAGAAATGAAAACTGTATGAAAATGGGATCCAATATTTTCCGACTTGGCACCTAAAAGTAGCGATATAGCAGGCATGGTATGAACCCTTATGAACTCATTCCATAGTTAATACAGAACTTGACACTTTTTATTTAAAACCGCGTATTTGAAGTAATTAGAGGTAATGGAAATACAATCTCATATTAACTGTGTTTCTAAACCGTTAATGTAGTTTATGAATTAAAAAGTTTCCATAGTTTTGAGGCACCCTCTTTTTTGTTTTTCTAAATAAATTCAACACATCGTCGCTTTAGGACAACAGTAGTATATCTACATGTTGTTGTTTCTAATAAATAAAGCCTAACTTTTGCTTCACGTACTGTGTAGTATTATACACATAGGAAGGAAAAATCCATTAGTTCTTATTTTTATTGCAAATTGTATTTCATGCATGTGTCTATATTTTTGAAACAGGGTGTAAGTCAAAGAAAAGCTGAAATCCTATACCGGTATTTTTTACATTTAAAAGAGAAATTTCATTTTAAATGTGCTGCTGAATGCACGTAATTAACTTTTTTTCTCTCCAAATTTCAGGAATATTTTGGAAACATTCTGTTCCATATTAAAAGAAATTCAAAAAATTTTCTATGTAATATTTAGGTTTATCTCCTTTCTCACTTGAACTGAAACCAGCTAATAGTTAAATGATTAACAAAAGTTTCATTAAAATAAGCAATCACATTCTCATTTATTTTTCGATACATATACAGTGGTGGTAAAAAAAATTGCATCACCCGCGCCATTCAGCACTCAGTCAAGCATCCCGTATCCCAAATGATTTGGGGGTGTATTTCTGATCAAGGAGTTGGTGGGCTTCACTTTGTGCAAGGAACAGTAAACGCTCAGGTGTATATTGGCATTTTGGAGGAGAAATTGCTTCCTACTATCCGGGATCACTTTACTTCAAACGTTTCCAAACGTCATTTTCCAGGATGATTCTGCTCCGTGCCATGGGGCAAAACTGGTAAGTAACAATTGAAAAACCTTTATCCTGCCATTAGACTTAAATTGACATGGGGTTAAGCAATTTTTTTCTCTAAACTCACACGCAGGTTCAGAAATGGATAAATGAGCATGGGGTCAGTAGTTTGCCTTGGCCCGGAAACAGCCCCGATCTACGTAAACAGTTATCGGATTTCTGCTTTTAAATGTTTATTTCATAAGTTTTGCAGAACTTCACATATATTCATCGTTAATCGGTCGACCAAAACTTCTCACATAATCCCATTGTTGTGAAAGAACGAGGCTGATGCATTTTTTTTTACCAGCACTATAAGAGGCAGTTAGATTATTTACGCAGAAAGCAGAAACTCTTTTATTTATTTGAATTAATGGCCATTTCACAACTCTTGAATTCATTCAGTTTTTTGTCATCTTGTTTTTCATGTATACATTTGCCCAAATTTAACTTGTAAGAGGCGCAGCATAGATTTTACTTATTAAAAAAGAAATAACAAATGTCAACATAACGTTGCGGAAATCTTTTCTTGCTTGAAAAATAAAATAAGAAATAACAACGTTCAATTGCATAAAATTGCAGATTCCTGCATAAACGGAACGTGTTTCGGGGTTTCACGGAATCCCTTTTTCAATGCAAAAAGGATGAGCTTCTGAATGAAAAGACATCCTACAACAAAAAGCTATCTTCGCTAAATCTTGCAGATGAAATTTCTCTTCCTGGTGTTTTGATTTTTACCAATAACCTTACATTTTCCCCAGTTTTCGCGATAATATCTATAAAAAAATAATAAATAAATGAGTAAATAAAAGACTAAGAAAACATCAAAGCCCGATTTAGAATTTTTTTCTAATGTTTTTTCTAGTTGATACAAAGAGCCTTTTCTATTAGAGGAATCATTAACAGTTTACATATAAACTGAAAAAAATACTTGATACTCATTTAACAAAGCTCAAGTACTTCCAAGTAAAAACTTTGTTTACCAGTTAAAGTTGTAATACTACCATTAATAAATCAGCACACACGAAACATTTTCCTTCAAAGATGCATAAAGTTTCTCTTTTAAACAATGCCATTAGTCACGCCATAATACTTTCTCAGTTTACATTTCAAAAACGAGTCATTAATCAAAATTATGAATGAAGTATTTTGATAAATAACAGGGTTTGCACTAATGGGAAATTTGGAAATAAGAATTTTTTTCTCAGAAATAGGATGGCAGTCACAAAAATGTTAAAGTTTTCTAAATTACTCGCATAAATTTCCGAAAAAATAACGAAGATATTTCTTTTAAATCTGAAGAATAAATTATCATTTGTTAGTAGCTTTCTTAATGACTTTCTAATTTGTTTGTGAATTAGTAATTTGTTTTTAATTTATTCTGGAAATTTCATATATCCTCCCCTCAAAACAACAGTATAATATCTTACTGTTATTCCTGGGATTAGATTCCTTACTGTTGCTCTGAGGCGGCAATGTGTATAATTTTCTTTTGCAAGTTTACGCAATGAGGGTTCAAATGTATGTGCGCTTGTAAATGCTGCTGTGAAGCTCTGAAATCCAGTAAATCTCGACATTGTTTGGTGAATGTCAACATTCACATACGGAAGACGAAGGCGAAAGACGATATGTTTTCGGAGAACCACAAGTGAAAGTCAATATTCTCCAATTTAGGTCTTTCACGGTAACACACACACACACACACACTTAACACGCGTTATACTTAAATGTATGCACCACACTGTATTTGTGCGTGCATCCCTTTCTTTCAAATTTGTGTTTAATTCTATCTATTATGTTATTGCATGCAGTCATACTCACTCACTTCACTGCAGCAATATAAGAAACTGATAAAATAATTCAGTTGATAAAGAAAATAATACAATTTTTATGATGTATCCTCAATAATTGAATGTGTTTCAGAAGCAATATTTTTTCCCACTATATCAAAAATAAATAAATAAAATAAATGAAAAACTAAATAAAAATAAATAAAAATAAAAATCCTCATAAGAGATATGTGTGAAAAAACTACCTACTGCATCAGAAAAAAAACTGGCTGAAATAAAAAAAAAGAAATTTATGCTTGAATTTAACCATAAATTATGCATCTGGGAAAACATGTGTAATACATTCCGCAGACAGAGTTTCTAGGCTCATACATTGCCTTTAAAATCGAAGTAAAACACTTTTTTATTGCAACAACTTTGCCTTTGAAACACTTTCAAACCTTTTAAATAAATGACTCTTTTTCAACTGCAATGACAGTTTTATGATACGAGCTGCAATATTCCCGCGAATACAAATATATTTTTAAGCTCCTGAAGGCATTTAGTTTAAGTAAAAAGTGTCTGCTATTTTCTGCGTCGCTTTATATGCTTGAAGGAGAAGCCCAGCGCTGCCATTGCTCAATTCTCCCATTCTGAACTTGGATCTTGCCTTTCAGAATGAGACGCATTTAATGTTTTCTGAGTTTTATTGACATAAGAGGGAGTTTCTTTCATGTAGCTTGTGTGCATTTGAGCAGATTTTTTCTCTTTGAGGATTTCCAGAGTAAAATTTTATGCATATGATGAAAAGATGTTAAACATAAAATATAATATCATCATTTATAACTCCAAGGGAAAACTGCTTTGACAAATAGCTGAAAGTTTTTTTCTATTTTTAAACTCCTTAGTTGTAGCCAAAGTCAAGTTACGGGGGAAAACTGAGATTTTTTTAACATACTTTTAAATGATTAATAGATTTAGGTAAAAAGAGCTGAAATTCATTAAATTAAAAGTGTTTAAATTAAAAGTCAGGGCTTTTTTACGCCCTGATAATTTCGAAATGTTTGTTTAAAGTTCATTTTTTAAGAAAGCTGCTCGATTAATTATACTGTTACTTTAAAAAAAAATGCTTTTAAAATTTTTAGTTACTTTAAATATCAAATATCTACTTCGTGTTATTTTTGGTTTTTTCGAAGAAGAGGTAACCCATATTTCAAAATACATCCTTCAGCTGTTTTTTTTTTTACTAAATAAAAATCTCTAACCTTGAATTTTATTCAAAATTTGTGAAGAGCGAAACCTTTTTCACTTATGATGAAAGGGTAAACGAGAGTAAGACCAACGCATGTACTGGTTACCATTCAGGAGTCTGAAAACTTTTACGTGGTTTCTAACAGTGTAAATGTTGTTTACATGCTTTCGGGTTTTGTTTAAGTTCCACATAGTGCAATACTTTAGATAGCTTTGATACGTTTTTAAGTGAAATATCTTACTTTCAGCCTAATGTCTCAAAACAACTATCTTTCTGTACTCCATTTCCCTATTATATCAATCAATCTTTCCCCAAAACCTAGGGACAGTCATTTAGCTTAAGATTGTCAAGCGGCATAGTATAAAAACCTCGTCAAGTAGAACACTTGTTGGATGACATCACTTCGAGTAATTTTATTGTATACCAGATCAATCTTTATTAATTTAGAGTGATAACTACTGATTTTTAGGATATTATTTTATGCTAATAAAAAGTAGAAAATATTAAATAAGAAATTAAAAAATCGCCCAACGGTGGTTTATTTCGCGTTAATCCAGTAAGTAGTAAAATAGTAGAAAAGTAAAGCATTACCTGCTGATATCATAATTTAAAAATAATAGTAAAAATTTGTGACGACATCGCAGATAATTCAACGACGTGCAACTTTAGTGGCGCGAAAAGATACTGATATAAGAGAGCAAGAGCCATACGTTTAATATGCGGTGAATTTATGGTCTAAAGTAGAGTGATTCCAGCTCAGGATGAATGCCTGAAGCACGTCGTATTACTGAATCTGTTGAAAACATAACATACAATTTTCTATAAATAATTAAATGCGTGTGTTAAATAAGTACTTTCTTTAAATAATGAAATAAGTTTTCTAAATAGCCTTACGCGTATCATTTCTCTCAGTAGCTTACTAATTTTCTTCTTGCTACTAACATTGCTCTTGCTCGGAATCAGATCAGATCCTGAGTGCATTCATCTTTATATTCTTTTAATGAAAAATTTGTTCTTTTCACCAGATTATATGTAGGGAAATATCGGGCAAAGTGAAATTGCTTGGCTAAGTGAAAAGGTGAAATATTTACTCTGCGTTTAGCGCCACCTATCTGGTAATATTTTAACTATGTAGTTGCACATGAAATCCATTCCAGTCAGAAAAAAATACTGCCAAAGATTAAATCTTATGATAATACAGGCAATTTTCCAAAATTGATACTCTTACTGCAATATTTGTTGTAAGTCAAAAATTATTTTTGATGTTATAAAGTAATAAAGTTCTTCGAATTAGCATTTTAAGTATCGATTGAGATCTTCTAATATGCAGTGAATTTCTTATTTAGTTAACATTAAGCTTATTCGTATTTAAAATATTTTGCTCGAATAGTCAAGTGCATTCGGGGCAAAGTGAAATACCTCATTTCGTTTACTCATTCAATTGTTTACTGAAACATTTCCATATTCATTTATAAATTAATTCACTTACACTCCTTCATTAAGTAATTCACTTATTTATTTATCCATTGACTTATTTTCTTATTCATTAACTCTTTTACTATCGCATTTGTTTTCTTCTTATATTAATTAATTAATTAATTATTAAATTATTCGTTTATTGTTCCATTTTCTTTTCATTTATTCATTAAAAATTTTATTTACAGATGCATTTGATCGAAAATACTGTTTATAATCAAATAGAAAAAAAATTCACTGGAAAATATCTTTTTTTTCACTTTGCTTCATAAGAAAGGGAAAGTTTTCCACATTTTACCTACTTTCTCAGTAAAAGTCAGAAAAAGAAGAAAAAGCATGAAATGCGAGGGCCGCTCAGGCCTGAAGAGAGAGGCCATGTCAGCCAAGTCGGAAACTAGGGCCTGAGCCATGGGGGGATTACGACACTGACGCAAAAAAAAAAAGAAAAAAAAAAAAAGAAAGAAAAAAGAGAAAACGTAAAGATTAAGTAAATTTACTCTTTTGGTATTTACTGTTTGGCACTTAAAATAGAATTAATTGTTTTCTAGTAAGCAGTTTTGATTCCCTTTCCCCCTTTCTTTTCTTTTTTTCTTCATTTCCCTTTTTTCATTTCCCTTTTTTCTTCTTTCCGCCTTCTTTTCTTTTTCTTCGTCTTTTTGGCCTACTTTCCCAGTAAAACAGAAAGAAGAAGAAAAAGCATGAAAGAAGGCTTAATGCATCTTAAAAATATCGCAAAAAACAAAAAAAAGTCAAAAATAAATAAAATAATTGAATAAATATCGAAAAATTAAAAATTGGAAAGTAGGGTATTGAGATGGGGAAAAATGTCTGTCGGTCTGTCTGTCTGTCTGTCTGTCTGTCTGTCTGTCGGTCTGTCTGTCTGTCCCCCCCCTAATAACTTTTGAATGAATAGTCCGATTCAAACAAACTTTTTTTTGTTCGAAAGATCTCGGCGAGGACACCTCATTCCCATATTTCACTTTTTGATTTGAACTATTTTTTGTTCAATTTTGAACAGTTCAAAAAAACTTAACATTAGCGCCTACGGGGAAATTCAAGGCAATTCCGAACTGTGAGGCGAATTTGCTTCAAACAAACTTTGTAGGAAAAAGCGTTTGATGAAAAACTTGTATATAAAATATCTTTTTGATTTGAACAATTTTCCGTTCAATTTTGAACAGTTCAAATCCCTTAACATTAGCGCCTACGGGGAAACTGAAAGTCAATGTAGATTCCGTACTTGAAGGCGGATTTACTTCAAACAAATTTTGTTGGAAATAGCTCTTGACGCCAAACTCCAGACTTCGACTCCGAGAATTTAGGGGCACTTGACCCCGACTCCGACTCCTGTGCCCGACAATTAATCGGACTCCGACTCCCCGACTTCGACTCTGACTTCGTAGCTTTGGCAAAAATTTATACACGGAGGACAAATGACAGACTCCGATTCTTAGATATTCGACTCCGACTCCTTTACCCCAAAATGAGATTGACTCCGACTCCGACTCCGCAGCTATGGTTTTGACTGTGAAATAATTATTGTTGATTTGACTTGTTTTTATTTTTACGCTAAAGTTTTAATTTAGGTATTCAGTTTTCGGCGAATAAACTCGAAGTCATTTATGTTTCTACATAAAGATATGCGCAGACGATTTTTTTTTTTTTTGACAATGAAAATTATTTCTTTAAGTTGACATTTTATTGTTTTAATTTATTTTGGTAAGTGCATTAATTCATTTAAAAAATTGTTTTTGGCAACAGGGGAAAAAGAAACGATTTTTTTTTTTTGATATGATGAATTTATTTTAATGAGCTTATTAATTTTAATTATTATTTTTTCGTTTTGAAAGCTGTTAAAGATTTTTTTAATGGAAAAAAGTGTATTAGCTGCTTTGTTTAAAAGTTGCTGCTATTTTTCTTTTTTTTTTTTTTTTACGCATTTAATTTTTTTAGATGAGTGAGGAATATTTTATTCCTAGAAATCAGCTTAAAGTATTTTAAAAATATGTTTGAAAAAATTTGCGATTTTAGCTATTTTTGAGAATATTGATCAGGTACTAGAAAGTAGTATGGGTATACGGAAAGTAGGCTCATCTAGTTCTAGACAGAACTTCTTGTTTAAGGCTCAAAACTACAGTCCAAAATTAAAAATGTTTCAAAGCAAGTTCTGTTATAAAATACCATGTTCTTTCTTTTTGTGCTATAATTTTCAAAACAAATTTCAAATTTGTTTATTTTGTAAAAGCTCAGTCATCTTAGTCATTTCACTTTACCCCACAAATCCCTTACCTGTACTAAAGATGTTGTTCTGTGTCATGGTTATTGTATTGTTATACAGTGCTGGTAAAAAAAATTGCATCACCCTCGCATTTTCACAACAATAGGACTATATGAGAAGTTTTGGTCGACCAATTAACGATGAATGTATGTGGAATTCTGCAAAACTTATAAAATAAACATTTAACAGCAGGAATCCGATAATTGCTTACGTAGATCGGGGCTGTTTCTGGGCCAAGGCAAACTGCTGACCCCATGTTCATTTTTTCCATTTCTGGACCTGCGTGTGAGTTTAGAGAAAAAAAAAATACTCAACCACATGTCAATTTAAGTCTAATGGCAGGAGAAAGGTTTTTAAATTGTTTACTTACCAGTTTTGCCCTATGGCACGGAGCAGAATCATCCTGAAAAATGACGTTTGGAACTGAAGTAAAGTGATCCCGGACAGTAGAAAGGAATTTCTCCTCCAAAATACCAATATACACCTGAGCGTTTACTGTTCCTTGCACAAAGTGAAACCCACCAACTCTTTGATCAGAAACACATCTCCCAATCATCTGGGATACGGGATGCTTGACTGTGTTTTGAATGCAGTCTGGATGATATTCCTCTCCTTTGAGGCGCGGGTGATGCATTTTTTTTACCACCACTGTACTTGGTGCGGGTAGGAAAAGTTTTATTCCCACCTGATAATCTGAAGGTCCTCAAATGGCTAGAGTTTGACCGAGCCAGATCAGTCCGGTTAGTTTTGTTACATTTTATATTTAATGCAAGAAAGAGACCATCTTCACGTTGCTACAGCAGGAGTGCCCACCTAGCGAGGGGTCATGGACCAGACTGCGTCATTGAAATTTTTAGGAATAGGGGGTGTTTTAAAGGGTATTTTTTGCTTATTGGGGCTCTTGTCTTTGGGGAGGGTCTTCGCGATATTTAAAGGGGGTGCACCCTTGTTCTTAGGGGGGGTGGCACCCCCGGCTACAGGTTCATAAATTAAGGGGTATGCTCTACGTTGATTTGATGCTCAGTGCGCGACCTTCCCCGGCGCAACGTATCACGTTCACAGCCCACTTTCGGCCCTCGAGAGGGGGGGGGGGAGGACTCAGTGGAAATCCGTGAGGCACAGCATAAGGCTACATACTAATAGGTGGAATGAGTTGGAGAAAAAGTACTCCAATACCATGAATGTACCGATTGCTTTTCCCAAGAAATATTTAGTAGAGCCTTATTTTCTGATTAAATTTCAAGGCAGTGTGCCAAATTTTGTCTCAATTACTTTTTGGGATACATTATTTGCAAACAATGATGATAAACGCTTGGTTGTTCCCCCTTTGAGTTTTTGGCACCAAAACCGAATTTACACATCTATATTCTCTGAAGTCAAACGATGAATCAATTTACATCTAAATAACTTCATTGCTTCTTGATGTTACAGTAGTAACAATTAAATAAAAATGACTAAATGTTGTGTTGCTGCATATTCTTTTAGAAATTGAAACCGAAAACTAATCAACGCTTATTAACAATGGGGTGCATAAATACATCAACTTTCGTTCCATTTCATGCAGTTGTTTCTGAACTATAGAAGAAAAAAATGTTACTAATATGCTAACGCACAGACAACTTTTTTCAAAACCATTCTGAACACATTTAGCACATCCAAGAATGTTTTAATATCGTTTGAAAATCGAAATTTTATGACTTTCTATCTTTCTTTCTGTTTTTTCTATTCGTACCTATTTTTTTTGCAGATATAGAAGAAAGAAAAAAATGTTGCACTATTAAAAGAAGTATTAGTTTTTTTTAAAGGGGGATATTTTTAAAGGGATATACATAACGTTTTTCAGGAGACAGAGGGAGATTAACTCATTTATCAGTTGTTTCGGCATCCTGTAGCAGAAATTCAAAAACTTTATGTCGTGTTTGATGATAAACAAAAATTACTTTTTATTATAGCATTTACATAAGACATTACTTTTGCAAAATCTTTGATAAAATTTTAAAATCATTTCATAATTGGGAATAATTTTCCTTAATTATCATTTACTAAGAGTTAAAATCAAAGATAATTGTTTATAATTTGTTTCGTGAGATAGATCATTTTCCATCTTATCACACAAAGCAGGAACATCAAGAGGAAAGAATATTCAAATTATGAAAACAGGCAAGTTTACTTTTGCTTATCACGGTACGTTTAAATGTATTTTTAATAACTGCTTTCAAGTTGTTCGCCCGCGTGCCGAATATTTTAGATTTATTTTACTTTTGAACATACATGATAACTAACAAAATAATTCGCCTTTGTTGCAAACAGTCCAAATAAACTGAGTATTTACTATGGTTTAATTCAACCAATCCCAAGTAGTTATTAAGATTTAATAAAAACCTGCCCGATAAAAAGAAGTGTTAATTATAATTTCAACTCACTTAACTGGACAGGAAAACATACTTTTAATAAGAATATTAAATGCAAAGTAAAACATAAAAAATATGTTTTTTTCTGAAAAAATATTTCACACTGAACATGTGTGTGTGTTTCACGTTAACGACTTCTGATGCGTTATGAAAGTTTTAAAAATTAAAAAATGTGTTTTTATGTTTGAAAGATGAATATGTATAAGCAAATAAATTTGAAAAAAAAAAATTTACTTAGTTTATTTTGATTATTTCTTTATTACCTTTTCTAAATTTTACGTCATGGATCAGAGCGTATAATTGGTATTTTATTCATTTTTCTTCTTGAACGTTAGAAGAGTCAATATGTTTAAATCACGGCTTTCAAAAAGTCTTCATTAAAACATTTTTATCTCTTTTTTTTTCAATTTTTCATTACACGAAAAACTATATCATTATTCATTTCTTAACTAGAAAAAAAAAAAAAAAAAAAAAAACTGAACTTGAAAAGAAATAAATAAAACAAACATACAGTGACGTAGCAAACTTAAAGCACGTGAAATCGGTCATAATTTATCTTTTACAAATGAGCGATTGCGGAAGGAAAAAATAAATCTCTGAAAAGATTAATAATCTCTTGCGCTGTGTTGACTAGCATGCTATCACGCATATGCACAAGAAAGAAAATTTAGCATAATAAATTAAAACATTTTCAGATCAGTCTAAGTTTGAAAATGTGAGGAATTAGTTCTTAGAATGGTTTGTTTAATGACGGTATTTTTAATGCAAACAAAGTAAAATTGTTTCCCCTTTTATATTATTTCGTTACATATTAGTTGTAATAAATTCGCAATTTAGAGGGGGTTTAAATAAAAAATAAAAACCATTTAACGATTTTTATTTCAATGTTATATTATGCATCTAAACCTTCAGAATGATGGAATCTTTTTAACAATTAAGATATAAATCATACGTTTCTTCAAGTCATTCCGAAACAGTTAAAACATAAAAGAATAATTAAAATAAGAGTACCCTTTAAACAATGTTTACAAGCATTTCTTGAGCAAGGAAGGTAAAAAAGAGAACATAAGTAACGTTTAAATCCAGGGTTATCAAAATACAAACCTTTCCACAAATAATTAATTCATTAAATCTTTACTAATAATAATGCTGAAAGTCTCTCTGTCCGGATATCTCTCCTCCGGATCTATCTCTGTCCGTCAGGATCTCTGTGACGCGCATAGCACCTAGAATGTTCTGCCGATTTTCATGATATTTGGCACAAAGTTAGTTTCTAGCATGGGGGTGTGCACCTCGAAGCGATTTTTCGAAAATTCGATATGGTTATTTTTCTAATCCAATTTTAAGAACATTTTCCAGAGCAAAATTATCATAAGATGGACTAGTAAATTACGAAATTATCATTACGTGGAACCGTAACATGGGCACAAGCCAATTGGCGAGAAAATCCACCATACATTATTTGTAAATAAACAGGCGAACCAAAAGACCTTTGAATTTTCTATTACGTGCAATGCCGTGCGGGTACCACTAGTATAAAATATTCAAGTTTTTAACAAATATTAATAATGTCTGTACAAGGTTTCGCTCATTATTCAAAAAATTCTTTTTTCGTCCTTTATCTCTCTCCTTATCGCACCTCGGCAAGAACAGAGCCAGAACTAAAAAAAAAGCATTGGCGAAAATAAAGGTTTTACGCAATAGCAGTTTTAAGTGATTTAGTGCCAAATACTACAATTGGCGCAAAAAACTATTACGCAACCAAAACTCGTGAGGTTTTTTTTTTTGTCTAAATTATTAATGCATACTAAAAGTTCAAAATATTTTTTTTAAATTATGAAATTTCAATAATGCGTCACTGTTACAGTCGACTCCCGCTACAATGCGATCCGATTTACGCAAAATGGCTATAATGCGATTTTTTCACCAGTAAAGAATTGTAGACCTAACGCGAATTCGTCGCCCGCAACACGAAAATTTTCGGAAGGGAATCGCGTTGTGTAAGTATCTGCTTTGTTATTGGCTACTAAATTTTTTTTTCGTTAATACAGTTTCATCCCTTTAGCATCACGGAGAGCGGAAATTCCCACACCGTACTAGTCTGATACATCGCTTATACAAATAACTATACAAATAACTACTCCTTATTTTCCATTTTTTTAAATTTTTTATGTGCTTGAACAAATTCGTCGAAGGTAGCAAGACAGTTAAGTATGAGTGAATCTTCCATATGCGCAATTAAAGGTCAAGAAAAGGAAGTCTATAAAAGTTCACCGAGTAGTATCCAAGCAAAATGCAAAAACAATGAAAATGGAAGTTGCTCTTCTGTTGTGAATTTAAGAAACCAGGATGAGGGGTGTTGCGTTGCCATAGATGGAATAGACTAGTATAAAAGAACTAGTGAAGCAACTGCATTGTGTATTTAAAAATATATAAGAATAACGGTTTGATCACGCTGCATAAATCATCATCATCTTCATTTTTTAAAGTTACAAATATCATTACTGGATCCACTGTACAGTAAAATATAGTGCATTTGGTTTTCTTACTACATACTGTTCGTACCGTACGGGTTTATTTTATGTCTTTCTTTCCCATTGATCATGGGTTTTGTGATTGTCGCAGTATTTTATGTTGAATAAAACGTTTTTTTAAACTTAAAATCCAAATAAAAATTCAGTTTTTTTACGTAAGAAACAGTATTGTATAGTTAAGAAATGGTTTTTAACAGTTTGATGTGGTGTTTACAAGTGTCTAAAACAATTGTGGATGAAAATTATTAGAGCATACGCCACATGTAGCCCGATTACAACATATTAATCATAAAAATAATTACTACTTACAGAATTAGTAACAATGTCTTAACTGCATAAAAACATTGAAAATAATTCTAGTAACATAACGAGGAGCTATATTTAACAAAGGCAACTCTATAAATAAACTACATATTTTAATTAAATATCCCCTTTGTTTTAACTTATTTTCTCAATTACCTTCTAATTCGCTGGTTCTCAACTAGTGGTTTGTGAATCTCTGCGGATCGTGAGGTGCATTAAGAGGATTCTCGAAAATAATATTGCAAGGCGGGGTATTAAATCGCAAAAGAAAAGGACATACTAGTTTTTAGGCTTTGAACAATCTTGACTGTGTTCTAAGGAAATATAATTATGATACCATTTCAGTATATAAGTAGTGCGAATACCGTAGTTTTCCTTATGTTTTCAATTTTTTAAGAGTAAAAAATTACCCATCCCATTCTTAATGCATTTTACACATAAACAAGGAAAAACTTATTGATTAGACCGAGACGTTTTGATTCACTCAACTTTACAGGGTAAAAATACATTCTTCGTATGATTAGAGGACACTCAATGGATGTTCAACAGCGTAAAAAGTTTTCTTAAAGCAGTACATGCAATGAATTAGTTATTTTTAATCATAAAATCGACGTTATGAAAAAAATTGTTTTTAAATTGCTGCGTGCACGTGTTTTGGGTTGAAAAAATAAATTTTTCGACGCAGAAAGAGCCTAGAACTTGCAGTGCTAAAAGGAATCCACCAAGGAAGTTTATGTTATTACACTAAAGAACATTTGGTTAAACAGTAAGCCTATGAACGCATTAAAATTAGCTGATTCTATGCACTCAGAATAGTTGAACCTCGTTTATACGGATAAAATTTGTAACATTTAAAACGTTTTTAATAATAGTAATTATTTTTTTTTTAATTTTTAGCAGTAGCACATGAAAATGAATTCATTGACTAGAGTGCACAATGGTGCAATCAGCACATATGAAAAGAGAGTATAATATAAAAATGCAACAAAGTAAACTTCAAAAATTTAAAGTGTAACAAGTAAAAAATGAAAAGGTAAAATCTACAAATGTAAAATGTAAAACTGAAAAAATATAAAAAGATAAAATTCAAAAGAAGAAAATGTACAAACATAAAATGTAACATCCCAAATTGAAAAATTCTAAAAATATATTTATTTATGGGGCGTAATGTAGTGGGCCTCCTCATGGTGCACCCTGTTTAACACTAAATTCACTAGAGTGGCAGAGCATATTTAACAAAAAATTAATGTTAACAAAGATAATTTTAAATTTAAAATTAGCAAGAACATAACTGTAAGTACTCTACACATTCGTTTTTTAATTTGGTTAAATTAAATGGTTAAATGTGCGCCTCTTGCATAGATTCACAAAAAAGTATGCCACTCTAACGAAAACCACTGCAGCTCAACTATAATGACAAAGCGTTTAGATGATTGTGCTTTGTTCAAACAACACAGGTATTTGTTTGAACCAGAAGAAAGATGATGAATTCTTTGCTATGAAATTGCATGAAAAATTGTTTTCTCTCTTTTTTTAAATTACTTGTAAACATTTTCTTAAACAATTTTGCTATACAATGTATTTTTTTTTGTCGTAAAGAACGGCAAGGTTGCTTGCATAAGGATTTGCTATGCTTATAATCATATCACCTGGATTGTCCGGATTTTCGATCAATGGAATTTTGGTCCTGTTTATCCGAATGAACAAGATTCTACTGTACTTAAAGGAAAAAGAGAGAGTTTTGTTCTTTTTAACTCCTTAACAGTGCTCTCTACCGCATGACGACATCATTTCAGACCCGACAATTCTATATGATTCCATCTCTTCAAGGTGTGTGATCGCATAAAAGTGAGTTGATTCCATGCACTCAGAATAGTTTAACCTTTTTTATACGGATAAAATTTGTAATATTTTTAAAAAAAAATCGATGTTAACAAAGATAATTTTATATTAAGTAGGCTGAGAACTTAACTGTAAGTACTTTACACATTCGTTTTTTAATTTGCTTAAATATGCACCTCCTGCATAGATTGCACAAAAAAGTATGGCACTCTAACGAAAACCACTGCAGCTAAGCTATAATGATAAAGCGTTTGGATGATTGTGCTTTGTTGAAACAACACAGGTATTTGAACCAGAAGAAAGATGATGAATTCTTTGCTATGAAATTGCGTTAAAAACTTTTCTTTTTTAAAAAACTACTTGCAAACAATTTTGTAGCAATTTTGTTACGCAATATATTATCTTTGTCCTAAAGAAAGGTAAGGTTGCTTGTTTATGGATTTCCTATTCTTGTTCTCATATCACCTAGATTTTCGATCATCGGATTTGCTTTTGGAAATGATTAGTCCTAACAAACGAGGTTGTACTGTACTTAAAGGGAAAAGAGAGTTTTGTTCTTTTGAATTCCTCTACAGTGCTCTCTACCGCATGACGACAGCATTTCAGACCATACAACTCTATATGATTCCAACTCGTCAAGGTGTGTACTCTCACGGTTTAGTTTTGCTAACTCTTTTGGATTCACTTGTATGACTTGCTGTTTGGGGCAATAACCTTTGTGTTGTTGCGTGCGTGCAAAAAATGTTCCCCTGTCTCGGTCTGAATAATACCGCTTGATCCCATCACTTCAGACCCTGCAATGCCACATAATTCTAAACTGTCAAGCAGTGTACTTTACAATCTGTTTTAGTTTGGCCAACTCTTTTGGATTCATCCTGTATGGCTTGCTGTTTGACTCAATGCACTTTGAGTGGTTTGCCTGCGTGCAAAGAAAAAGCCCATGTGATTTTTATATAAATAATGTGTTTTCAAATCACCTCATTCAGTAGGAACCCCACCTTTTTTACTATCTAGGTCATAATACTAATTTGGATACCCAGTTTTAGAACGTTTGGACAACTTTAAGTAAGACGATAAGTAATGTTTGGTTAATACTAAAGTGATTATCATTGCTTAATATTTTCTAAAAGTGAATATTAAGACAACATTGTAATTATCGCTAAGTGCGAAAAAGATCCCCAAAGAAACTGACGCAATATAAATGTTTTAGTTCTTTGAAAATAAAACTTTAGTTCACATATCTAGGGAAGAATAAGATACCACAGGTAATAACAGATGAAGAAAAGAAACCTCTTCTTATAACTCGAGAAAAAGAATTGAAATATTAAGCGCAGCTCTTTTTAGTATTAAAAATGAGGTCCCTAAATATTCGTCTTAACAACTTCTTTTCAAGAAATTACCAAGCGAATATTTTTTATTTGTACAAGCATCTCTTTTTATGCAAAAGCTTTTAAATATCGCATTAAAAGTCTCCAGACGCCATCTTTTTGGGAAGAACGGCCACTAGAAGTTTTGAATGAAAGCAGGAAGCGCTTCACTCAGTTTTACGAGACTATGAATATTTTATGACGGTGTAACAGAAGAAAAAGGGAAGAAAATTCACTTGCTTAGGGAGTGATCTGAAAGTAAAGAAAAAGTCAGTTGATCTTGAATTTCTCCATTTTTAACTGCTCACCAAAAATTCGAGCGTCCATAAGTTTGTATTAAACTGAAGACTAAATCGTAAATACTGCAAAGTAATACAGTACTAAGATATAATAATAAAAGAAAAATATTTTTAAAATATGAATTTTGCTCAAAGCTGTAACGCTACTCAGGCTACTTTTACTTATGTAAAAACTATTATTAAAATTAATCATTTTAAATAAATGTATTGCAGTTTTAAAACAAAGAAATATATTTATTAATGTTTAAAGCATTAAAATGTCTGTTCTACTTTACCGTAAAAGTAAGGGAAAAAAAGAAGAGAAAGAAAACATGAATGAATGCATAATGCATTGTGAAAATGTCTCTAAAATCGAAGAAAACTCAAAAATAAATAATTAAAATAATTAAAGAAAGAATATTAAAAGAAAAAAAAATGAGCATTAGGTTTAAGATAAGGGAAGTGCGTCTCCTTTACGTCTGGAAATTTCGCATTTTTCGTTGTTGTAAAAAAGGTCTTTGCAAATGCGCCTTATTTCCATATTTCTTTTTTTTTTTAATTTGAATAAGTCTTTTTTCATTTTGAATGTTAAAAAAATGTAGCATTAGCGTCAACTAGGGAATTTAAAAGTTATCAAGATGTGCTTTGTAATGATTTGAAAATATAAATTAATTTCTAATATATTACTTATTAAAGGATCTAATAATAACTTTCAAAACCCAATATTCAATGCGCACATTTCTTTTCTTTGCTAAAGTCGTTGGTTTTAGTATATATTGCTGGATGGTTTTAAATATTCTTGATTGGGCTAGATCAAGAACTGATGAATTTAAAATTCTCCTAATTTTCCGGTTGAAATTTGCTGAATGAAATACCTATTAATTTCGGCAAATTAATATTTAAATATTTAATCGGTTTTTATTTATTAATTTTTTACGTGAAAGAAGAAAACTTTGGTTTGAAAATCAGTTTTCATCGTTAACAAGGTTTGTTTGAAATAGGGGAGACCGGTTCCAGTTGATACAGAGCCAAGTCAATACAAGGACTTCAATTCTCGACTGCGCATGTGCCCAGAACAATGGGACTTAGGCTAGTTTGTTCTACGTACGAGGGAGAACAAGATTTTTTTTTTTGTTTTAGAATTATTCTACAGAAATTGTTTTTTGTGTAATGAAGTAAATTCTTATGGTTTACTTAAAAATTTCGTACAGGGGTGTTTCAGTAATGAAATCATATTATGCAAGATACTACTGTGTCTCCTTGACTAGGAAGCATGAGTTTACCTAAGAAAAGTTATTTATACTCGCAGCTTTTTTTGAATAAAAATAATGGCTTTGTTTGCGTCAAGTGGATACATTACGCTTGGGCCAAGTCGATACGCGTAATAACTAAACTTGTAAATTTTAAAGCATTTTTTTTCTGTTGTCTGAAATTGCTTAGTAAGGATCGGAAAAGTTCAAAGGAAGCAAATTTCTTTTGAAATAATTGAAAAATCTTATTTCGGAGAAAATATCCTTACTTATCTGGTATTATTCTATCAGATTTACGCTTAATTAAATCGTTCCTAACATGTCTCCAAAGAGTACTGGTAATTTGAAGTAAACCTTAGGTAATTAGGATTGTATTGAAGTGACACTAGTAAATCGATATATTAATGCGGGAAACAAGGCTCGTTTAGTTTTAGGAGGAACTTTCTCTTATTTATTGCGTCTCGAGATTTTAGGAATTTGTTATATTGCCTAGGGTACTGCAATTCAGTACAAGAAAGTCAACAGTTTCAAACCATCCTCATATATATATAAGAGCGAATGATCGATTAATGCTCCTGAAGTCATCAACTATAAAAATCCTGAAGTCATCAATAGCACCACAGCATGATAATTTGATAATATATTTTGGTATTGCTTGGCATGCAGGGAAAGGCTTTATTTTGACAAGGCTGCACTAGATCCGATCACTTAGGGACGAAACGAAAAAGTGGTCAGCTGTAAACGCTATCTACAGAAGTGAGGGTTAAAATTTCAACTATCAAATGATCAGCAAATAGGCAATTGCTTCGTTCCAATGTAGAAGCAATTTTCACCCGTCATACCTTGATGAGCGATTTTCTGGTTATTTAAGAATAGCCAGATAAAATACGAAACATCAACATTATAATAAATGGATGACACAATTAGCTGCATGGAACGGACAACTTAATTTTTAAAAATAAAAAAGGAAGAGACTAATATTTTAAAATCTTTCCAGTAGAGTTTGAAGTCAGATATACTAAACTCTATTAAAGCATCACTGAGTGAACCATGATTCAAAGTTACTCGAAAACAATTGTAAGAAGCAGTTTTTTTTTTATTTTACGAGTGGAAATCCATTGAAACTCATTAGCGTAGTATCGGTAAAATCCATTCGAAAACTTGGTTATTGACGCTTTTGATTGCAATTTAAGGAACATTTTAGTGTGATGTTTTTTGACGTGGATTACGATTAATTATAAAACTTCCACTTAATTTCATAGTACTAAGACTCACTTTTTCACAGATACCTGCAAAGTTTTCGCAAAGTGAAACAAATAATTATTCAAGACTTTTTTTTTCTGCTACTAAACAAAGTATAAAAAAGCGGTCTGATGTATTGCAATTCTTCAAACTGCTACAAATATTTCTATCGAATGAGGTTTTTTTCAGTTTTATGAAACTCATAGAAAAAACAGAAGTTTTTCCTTTTTTTATGTGAAAGCGATAATGCAACTGACTTCATAACTTGTGCCTGCAGTTTCAAGACAAGAGAAACATTTTATTATATATTTTATAGCCCCTGGAGATGTACCCTTAAAAGTTGCAACATCCTTTTCATTTCTTAATGCGTTTGTAATGACATTCTAAAATGTATCTCATATTCCCATGACGTTGTAAAACATTTCAAAGTGATGTTTTATGCATTTCTGTTATAAAATCATAATGATAAAAATATTTTTTTATTTTTCGGTATGTTATATTTATGGCAAGAAATAATTTTTTTACGAATGTCTCTGTTTTCAATTTTGTGAACACATATGGCAGTAATTGCTCCGATAATATGTAAACAATTTTTGTCTTTAAAACGACAGCTACTGTTACTATTTTTAATGATATTTTATGTACCCCCTTTTTTAAAGAGAAATGACAGCGGAAGTAAACATAAAGATTTGCTTTTGTATCGCCAAATTCGCCGCATTGTGGTTTCCTTTAAAAATAGGCGACTTAACGAGAATTAGGGAAACGGCACCAGTCACAGACATGCTTAAGACATCACACTCGGGTTAACTCAATTTTCTGAGCCTTTTAATGTATTTAGACTTTTAAAACTAACATGCAACTGCATCTCATCTAACGTTTGGCTGCTTTTGGATCCTCTGAATTATTTCATTCTAATTTTATTTGCTCAATTTCGAAAAAAAGGTCTGACACCCCAGTAACAGACACCGTTAATTCTGATGATACCCAGTAAAAGATAGGATGAGGAAAGGATGACTAATGGACAAAATTCCCCTTTTCTTTTCAAAATGTGCAAGAGTTCTTTATTTTTAGACCTAATACTTTATTAAATTCAATTAAACATGAAACACCGCACTGTAAAAACGATTCAGAAACGTTCCTGGAAAATAATGGGCAGCTGATGTGCCTAATTTCTGCCAGTAACAGAACTTGCAAAAACCAGGAACGTTTTCTGCTGAAGTTCAGTAACCTTCCTGAAATTAACCCGGAAGCTTCCTGAAAAATTCAGAAATCTTCCCGTTAGAAGCCAGTCGTGTCTCTGAAACTTTAGATTAAACTTAGGAATGTATAATATAATAGCTCGGCATCTTCCTGATTTACCAAGGTAGTTCCAAGAGCATTATGGGAAACATGGCCAAAGCTAAGCCAGAATTGCAAGTAAATGACGAGAATTTCACCCGCCAGCAATTCTTGTAAAGCAAAGTAGTCCACACTTATTCGCTCCCTTTAGAAGCTTAATTAGCATGGCCGGGCCGTAATTGAACTGAAGCCGATGCACTTTATAAATACGTTCAGTTAATCTTTAAACTGGGAGCTAAAAATATTTTTGACAAGAGTGAAAAGTCTGCATTCGTGCGACGTGTAGCAAGTCAGGAAACTTTTTGACACAGATACTTGATTTTTCCAGGAAGTGGGTAAAAACCATTAAAATCCCGAAACGTAACTCGGAAATACTCAGTAACGTTTCGGAATTTTTTACAGTGCGGCAGACCTCGTGGTAGCTGTTCATAATCTTCCACCACTGCCTTGTAAATACCAACTGGCTCATAAAATTCACACTGATGACACTAGATAGTTGCACCGTATTCATGGGTCGCAGCAACATCAGTTGTACCCGCCTGAAATTCTTATTATTTAAATCGTCAACTTAAGACTCTGTTACTGGACTTGAATCAATGCACAACTAAAGTTGAAAAAACTGTGCAATTTCGAAAAGAAAGGCATTACCTCCATCCCTCAACGTGATTCGATGTGGCTGAAAGTGAAGTTCTCCACAAATAACCAAACATTTGGAAATTAAAAACATAAATAAGTCAAACATATTGGTATTACGACAAACTATTGTTTTAAACGCTGTTTTTCCTTTGATCTCCATGTGGGGAAGGTTGGATGCAATGTTGAAAAAAGAAAAAAAAAGAATTATTTTAAACAAGTTAACTTTAGTTTCATATTAATATTGTGCGTAAATCGTAATAGTTTAATACATTTTTATCATAAAAATCTAGGTTTTTACTCTGAAGTAAAGGAAACACAATTACTCAAGATATCCTAAACTTCTTACAGATGAAAAACATAAATGTAGAATATTTTCTTCGAAGATTTTTGCTCATGTTCTGAATAGAAGACTTTATATTCAAAAGAAAGTTCAAAACTAGTAGGAAAAATTCTTCTTTGACTTTATTTGTCTTTTTATTTGACTTTTGTCCCGTCCTCAGATATCATGTTACCAGAAAAAAAATCGAGATACAGTTGAGAACACTAAAAATCCTACAATAAAACATGGTGTATTTGCAATAAAAGATGACAAATATCGGCTTTTGGAAAAACAATCAAACTTTCAACGTTTTCAATGCAAGAAGATTTTTTGTTGTATTTTTGATTTCTTGAAAACCTTCTGGAAGATTCCCAAGTCTTAAATTGCGTTTTTTCTTTCAAATGGTGTAAAATGCGAGAGGAAAAATAAAACTAAGAGAGGAAGCACTGCATAAGATAAAATAAATTTCAATATCCCTAAAACATTTTGAAGAAACTTCTAAAAACAGAGCTTTTAAAATCAATTTTAAATAATCAATAACTAAATGTCAGTACGTGAAAGTAAAACGATTCTTAAGTAATGATATCTGACGGAGTCAATCCTTATGAAGCATTAATTCTATCACTGTAAAAAAATTCCGAAACGTTACTGGGTATTTCCGTGTTACGTTTTTATGAATTTAATGGTTTTTATCCACTTTCTGGAAAAATCAAGTATCATTGTCAAAAAGTTTCCTGAATTGCTACAAGTTGCACGAATGCAGACTTTTCACTGTTGTGAAAAATATTTTTAGCTCCTAGTTTAAATATTAACTGAGCGTATTTACAAAATGTGTCGTCTTCTGTTCAAGTACGGCCTGTCCATGCTAAATAAGTTCCCAAAGGGAGTAAACAAGTATGGTCTACGTAACTCTGCAAGAATTGCAGGTGAGTAAAATTACCGTCAATTATTTGCAATTCTGGCTTAGCTTTGGCCATGTTTGCTTTAATGCTCTTGGAACTTCCTTGATAAATCGTGAAGATGCCGAGCTATTATACTATACTTTCCTAAGTTTACTCTAATTTTCCAAAGACGCGTCTGGGTATTAACGAGACGATTTCTGAATTGTTCAGGAAGATTCCAGGATAACATTAGGAAGGATACTGAATTTCAGTGGAAAACGTTCCTGGACTTTGCAAGATATGTTACTGGCAGAAATTGGGTATATCAGCTGCCCATTATTTTCCAGGAACGTTTCTGAATCGTTTTTACAGTGTAACACTAAAATATTTGTTAGAATTAATGCTTCAAAACAATTAAGGTCTTATATCGATTAATTTCTGTTTAGGTTTTTTATTTCAAAATTAACTATAACCACTTATCTTCTAACCTAAAACTTATGACCTACTTTGGCCCAGCATAAAACTTGAAAAAATACGTCAGTGAGATTTGGAAAAGAAAATAAAAGCTAAAAGTAAAACTCTTAGCAAGAAAAACACAAGAAAAATCCTGCAATTATCAGCAACGGATAAAGAGAGCCATTACAGATTCATTCATCTGGGCTTAGTTAATGGGAGATGAAGAGGAACTGCAAGTTTTATCGAGTTAAGAAAAAGTTGACTCAATCGCATCTATTTCTTACAAATTCTGTTGAATTTGTTGGAAAGGTGACGAAATTTTGCTGTTGTAGAATAGAATGGACTGATGTTTCCAGAGATACCTGTTGTTGTGATAGAATAAGGAGTTAATATGAGAGCATAGAACGCACCAGCAAGTTTTGGAAGGGGCGAACAATTTAGGATCCTTTGTTTTACGCATGTCTTCAGTTTATAAAACTATTCAACCTCCAAAACTAATGAAAAAAATGACTGTTCTTTGTCGGCTATTTTTGAGACAATAACTACGTATGCACGCACATTTTTTTTAGGAAAAAAATAACTTTTCTTAAAACAAATATGTGTGACTCAAACCTCTTTAAAACTATATTTTTCGGTAAAAATGAATGGTTTTTCGAATGAACACAAGTCTTTCTTTGACTCTAGTTCTTTCTAAAATCATTTTAAATTGAGGAAAAACTTTTGGCCAAAGTAATCCAAATGCAAGGGTAACACAGGCCCAAATACAAGACAATTATGAAGGGTAAAAATACTTCGAAATAAAATTTTCAATATTCAAATATGAAATCAAATAAATTCATGTAGAAAAAAAGGTTTCCACGGCTTGGAAATATCAATTAGTTGTAAAATTACTGAGAAAAGATGAGAAAAATTAAAAAAGTTCCAAAATGTTCCAAAGTAGCCGAATGTTTACCGTTCATTGTTTGTAATTCTAGAAGACTAAAAATGTACATTTTGTTTTTAAATTCCATATTTTTTCCTGCAAGAATCACTGAACTTTATATAGTTCGGTCATTATTTCCCGAAACTTAAAATTTTACGTCATTTTGTCAATCATGTTAGTTAATGTGCACTTTTCATTTTTTGGATCCTTACCATAAAAATATATTATCAGTAAAATTATCATATTGAAAGCAAAATATTTTAATGTTCAGTTTGTTACACGAAATATTTATTCAGAAAATTTTATAATAAGCTTCCTAACGCGCTCCGTCGGTGACTTACATTTGCATTTGGGGCAAAAATGCTTTTTATGTCGACTTTTATGCGTTGCAACACATTGAGAAGATCTGGAAAATATTACGCCTTTACAACCACCGTGACATTTTTATGGTAAGATATGCAAATTTTCTCCGCATAAAATTTATTTTTAAGCCCCTCAGACGCATTTAGCCTGTGCTATAAATGCTTACCATTCGTTACTTTTGAAGCAATACGTTACAAGAAGGCTTCTTTTACGTCCATTGGGACCTTGAACGGCAATCGGGTTAAGTGTTTTCCATTACCAAATGCAGATGGTATTAATTTTTAATGCGTTTTTATTGTCTGGAAGAAGTCTTAATTATCTTTTTTTAAATGCGCATTTCGTTGAACTTTGTCACCCTTCATCTCTTAATATGGCAAAAGTTGAATAAAATTTAAAAACATTAGAAAAAGTAAAGAAAATAAAATGTTTATTGAAATTAATTGGAAATGACTATATTCACGTATAATAAAGGTGACAATGATACAGTTCGAAATAAAGCTGCTGCATTTACGAGCATGGAGCATGTTAAAGTGATAACATATTAAAATATATATATATATATATATATATATATATATATATATATATATATTCAAAAAGTGTAACTTTTCTGTCCCACGCCTTTTACAGTAAAACCTTTTGAGGAACAATATATTTAATTTCATCAAACATATATTTAGTTAAACCTGCCAACTATTTTTTAATAATAATTTTTATTTTAGTATATTTTTGGTTCACAACATGTGAATTTTCACCTCTGTGGCATGTCACACACCTGGTGTGACTGTTTATGTTGCTTAACAACTTTTTTAATCACAAGTATATACTTATTTCTTTTCACAAGTGTCTCAAATACTAATTGTTTAAGTATATTTAATTTTTTAATACTGAGTTTTAGTTTGTTTTAGTAAGACCATGAGTCATGTCACAAAATAAATTTTCACCTCCGTTACCTGAACACAAAATGCCATTCCTCATTAACATTTGGCAATAATGATATGAAATTTTATTTTCCATGATACAGTTTAACCCTATTGTTCATTTTCAGCCATAGTTGAAGTTGTGAGATTCTTGTCGAAAAACAAGAAGATAGATTTCGCTTTAAAAACTTAGTATGGTTATTCTGACTTCTCACCTCCGTGAACGTGAATTTCAGGGATGTAAATAAATGTAAATGAAGAAGTGAACATGTTTTCATTCGCTTAACATGTGCAGATTGTAGCAACGAAGAGTTTTTTCTTCCCCTGAAAAATGTATCGATTAGGCCTATATTAATGGAAAATTTCTCACCTCCGTGACAAACCTTATGAATGTTATTATTTCTAAGGGGAAAATGAATGATGAAGTTAAAATACATCAATAATAGGCTTTCTACCAAAATTATAAATTGCCAGTATATCCTCAAATTTACTAAATACTTTTTTTTAAACATATATTTAAAACTACTAATTAAGCCGTAGTTTAATTAAGAGAGCTTAATATTGTGTTCTCACTAATCATTGAAATAGCTGATTATTTACACAATTAACAAAATTACTACTTTGATATAAAATTGGCCTCAATTTTTAAATATTAAAAGTTTTTTTTTCTATTTTTTTATTTCCGTAAAGAAGACATTTATTTATTTATTTTTTTAAAATTTATTAGTAAAATAATTGGAACTTAGCTGGGCCATTGTTTATAGTTACTTTTAGTAGGTAACATTTTCATGTAAGAAAGAAAAAAAAAGAAAAGAAAACAAAACAAAAGGCTTCGAATTTGAAAAATATTTGCGTTCAAAAGTTAGGTTTTCTGGAGAACCCATACGAGTATATATACGAGTTATAAGTAATCTGCACAATTTGCAAAGATCAATGATTTGTATATATATGCTACATGAGGAAAAAAAGTCTTTAAAAGAAAAAAACAATGTAATTAAACATTAATGTTCACTTTTTATACTTTCGACTTGTGTGCAGAACATAATAAGAAAAAAATGTTTTTAAATAAATAAAAAAGAGTACTTACATAGGCAAATAGGTAAGTATTGAAGCTGTTGATCTGCACTAAGTCAAACTGTTTATATATGCTGATTTTGTGTTATTTCGTCTTAAGCACTTTTAGAGAAAGGAAAAGAAAAAGTGAAAGTCAGGGTAAATCTAATATTAGTGGAAAAAGGCAAGGTCATTAAGTAACTCCCAACTGATAGCAAAAAAGTAATTTTTTATGATAATCACTAGGGAATTATTTTTATTTTTCGACTTAATATCCAACAACGTTGATGCACCCCATTCAATCGTTTTATAAGAGCCCCAATTACAGCTGCGAATTTTTTTTTTTTTTTTTCGAGTTTCTGTCTCATTCACAGTAGAACTTCATGTTGAACGTAATCTTCATCAGTTTCAGATGACAATAATACTACATAACTCCCCGTACAGTCTAGACTGGGCCCCAAGCGATTTTAATTTGCTTGTTCCTCAAAAACAACATTTTGGAGGCAAACAATTTGCAGATGATGACTTTCAACAAGTGGACGAAACGAAGACACGAAGAACTTTATGCAGTTAGAAATGAAGCTCTGATAAAACAATGGGATGAGTGAATTTACGGTACTAAAGACTATGCGGAAAAAAAAATATGTTTCCAAATAATTAGCATGCTTATTTTTTATTATTTTTTTTGTGATTACTTATTAAGTAATCCTCGTTCATCCGATTCACTAATCAGATACGGAATTTGTCAGGTTACAGATTAGAAAACGACAGCTAAATAAAATCTGATGTGTGCAAGAACTTTGCTTGATTCGGTCAGAAGCAAAAAAATATGGATATGTAGCAAGTGTTAGCTGGGATAGATGAGAAGAAACTATCTGTTCGAAAGCTAAAGCTAAAAAAGTTAGAGCGAAATTTTAACTCCTTCAACGGATGTTTAAATAAATCTGGCCCTAAATGATACAGATCGTTCATTTGGAGTGCCACAATACGAAGAAATGAAATTTTACAGGAGAAGCGCTTGAAGTTTAATTGAACAGAAACTTTTCTGTAAGAAAAGTAGATTTGCTGTGCTCTCCAGTGGTTAATATTAAAACACAAAATCTCTCATTATTAAAAAAAAAAAAAGAGATTAATTTGAATTTTTGGCATCTTGAATTCAAATTATGTTTTTCGCAATCACGAGCGTGTGTATGTATGAATGCGCGTGTGTGTTTGTGTAGGAGCATGTGTGTGTGTATGTATGCATTTGTGTGCGTGTTGTGTATGCAGTGCTGTGTGTGTACGCGCGTGTGTGTAGGACATGGACCCAACCTGGAGACGGTTTTCGCCAGAGGAGCAGCATCGTGAGGCCGGTCGACGCGACGGTGGTGCTGGCGGGAAAATAAAATGATAGGACGCCAAAACAGTCAAGTGAGAACAATAAGCAATCGTGATTGCTCAAAAAAAAAAAAAAAAAAAAAAAACCGTCATTTAAAACTATTTAAGAGAAACTTTTTTTCAAACGAGCGATATAGGCAATAAAGCACTTCCAAGTTTCGAAAAACATCAAATTAAAAATATGGAAATCATAAATGCTTAATAAATTATTGTATCCGATACGTTACTGTTGAATTTATTTTAAATGAAAAATTTTTGAAGGTATTTATCGGTTCTTTGTCTGTTTGGAGCCATCTCTAATACATCAAATGAAAATAAATAAGAAATCAAGAAGTTCATCCTGAGCTAAATGGAACTACTCTATCAAAATTAATTTTTAAAATTCACTCTCAGTTTAGTTTATATTAAGTTCTAAAGACCTTCAAAACACACGTTAGCGCTTAACACACTAAATTATAAAATAAAATTATTGTTTTGAAAGACGAAAAAAAAAGGAAGTTTGTTATGCAAACTATTTGGCACTCATTCCCTCTACTAAATATTGTATTCCATAATATTAATGTATTAAAATGATCAATTTTAAAAGTAAACTGATTTTAATGTGTACGAAAATAGCATAACTGTATTTCGATTACCTATTTCCCCCAAATGTAAAGCTTAAAATTGAAAATCTAGAATATTTGATGAATTCTGAACCCTAAGAGTACATACTACTACCTGAATTATTCATATAAGAGTATTAAGTAAAACTCTGTTTAATGTAGTGTAACTTTTATTGTGATTTCATTTACTCAAGACGTATTACAAATAACGAAACAACAGCTTTGACTGAAGCGTTAACATCATTTTGTTTTTATTCCTTTCGTGAAGAAAAACCGTTAAAGACATAGCGTGCAGTTCGTAACTGTCTCGAAAGCAATGTATCATACTAAATGTCGTCATCACAGAAAACTTCTTCAGTAGATTTATAGAAAACGCACCCTTACGCTTTTCTTTTATTAACGTTCTTTTTCACAGTGATTTTAGTTCCAGGATGCTATTCTAGAACAAAGAGATATGAAGCGACGAACTTCAATCTGTCTTGAAAATGAGTTTTAAATGCGAAATAAATTTAATCAAGCGATATATTTGATCGTCAGCTCTTTTGAACTAAGTGATTTGAAGTCTTGTTTTTTTTTCCTTTTTCGTCATCTATAAAATTTGCGTAATGTTATCAGCCTTGCTTTTTCCCCCACTAATTAAAAGATAATTTTTGTTTTAAAATGATCAATACTTTAAGAGTGAGAAAGAAAAAAAAGGTGCTATTTCAAAGTCCCATTTTTTAAACTTTTACATAATAAAACATTTAAAAAGTTATCCTTGAAATTTATGTACCATTCAACTTCCATTTAAAGTCAACCAAAGATAACGTTTAAAACTAGCAATATTCAATGCACTTATTTTAAAAGAAGCAAAACTAGTATTCTTAGTAACTAATTTTGTAGTGTCAAATGCAACAAGTTGCAGAAGATCATCTTTGAGAAAAAATCCGTTTAGTTGCTAATTATCTCGTGCACTGCTTCACAGTTGAAACTACGGCTTAAATAAATATTTTTTAACGTTAATTCAACAGATCTTACATTCAGAAGTGTTCAAACAAACATAAAGTGTTTTGTTTTGGTTCCACTCTATCTTTAGTATTTCGTTTATGGCGTATTATTTGCTTTGTGATGCATATAATCTTTACTAAATAAGCTTGTTTGCTTAAACATACACTAAGCGTTTTACTACGAATCTTTCAGTTTATTTACTTATGCAGCTTGTAAAATAAAAAGCAATCGACTTCAAGATAGCAGTTAACTCAGAAACAACCTATTTGTTTTTGAGATCATGCTCCTTTTCAATTTTAGTTTTTTTTCTTTTTTCATACCACTTTAAAGCGCGTCTCCGCGTTCGATATTTTCCATTAACCGTTTTGAAAAGGATAAATGAAAACTTATTCATCCCAGTGAAGATCAAAAAACAGTTGCTCAAATCTACACTTATTATATGCACTTTAACCTAGAACAAATATACTGCTGGATCTTTTAATGTTTACCATCATTACATATTAATTTCACTGAGCATTTTAGAATAAATATAAACTGAATAAAAGCACATTCTGCTAGTCTTTTTTCCGTTAAACTACTTGAAAGAAGTTGCGAAACGACTGATTTATCACTTACATAAGAAACTTTTTGAAAAAGCTTTTAAAATATTACATTAATGTTTTCTGATGCTGTCCTTTCAAAAAGAAGACATTTGAAATGAATGAGAGAAGACTCAAGTCCTATTTTCGAGGTTGTACATATGTTTTATATTTCAATTCAGAGCAGAACTCAAACATAACCATTTTAAGATGCATTCGGAAAGGATTCTAGGTTCTTGTAAATAAGTAATTGTAAGCTTTTCATAAAGAATAAATTTAATTTGTTTTATTTAGATTGAGTTTTAGCTCATTTTTTTAGTTTTGTTTATTAAAAGCGAAGTTTAAAAACCGAAATATCTCTTCCTTGTTCTACTTGTTTTTTTAATAAAAAGCGGAACATTTTTTAAAAAAATCACCATTTCTTAAGCTGTGGCCTACGGACCACTCTTGGTCCGAGAGCAATTTTCATGCAGTCAGCAAACAGCTATAAAATTTAACTCATGGCATTTTTACTGTTGTAAATATAATATTTATTAAAGAAAACTTTTGGATTTATCTCATTTTAGCAAAAATGATTGCTACGAAAATATTATCATATGTCGTTCGCTTAAGGTTTGAAAGGATACTAAGTGCTCCTAAAAACTGAAAAAAAAAATTGAGAAACACTGATTTAGTAAAGATATGGCTGGTTTCTTTTTGCATAGCTGTAGTCGCTCTGATTTCTATGGAGCCTTCTTGGCAAATCAGGAAGGTACTAATCTACACTAAACCTACTTAATTTTTCTAGAAGGTTCTAGAGATATGACTGGCTTTAACAGGGGAGATTTCGCATTTCTTCAGAAAGTTTCAAAGTTAATTTCAGAAAGTTTACTGACTTTTAGCGGAAAACGTTCCTGGTTTTTCCAAGATATGTTGTTACTAGAAGAAATTGGGCACATCAGCTGCCTATTATTTTCCAGTAACGTTTCTGAATCGTTTTTACAGTGTACAATGCACTAATAAACTAAAAATCTCAATTTTCGGACTTGAGCTAATCTGGTTCTGAAGTACAGATGTAATGTATTATTAAAATAACCTTATTTGAAAGCAACGGGATTTGTGATTTTATGGCTCCAATGAAATCATTTGATGGAAAAACCTGGATTATTTCATTTTGGCAGTCGCAAAATGAAACATTGTTGTAAAAATCTTTATCAGGCTTTTACTGTCATTCGTGGAACAAACGTTTTAACCTTTGCCTAAAAATGAATAGTAGCTAAAATGATTAGAAGTAATAGTGGAATTAATTATTCACAAAGTTGACAAATTAATTGCAACGCTGGAATTCAACAAGCATATATTTGTGAATCTTGTGCCTTGAAGAGTATCTGCGATCAAGTCATCAATTTACAAGCATTTAAAAAAGCAATTTTTACTTTCTTCTATATCTAATATATAGAAGAAAGTATTGGATTCGTGCAAATTTTCGAATTTCGAATTTTGACGGATTCGAACGTTTTGAGGTGTACTGAGTCCATTTCGACTATTTTTGGAAAATCTGTCTGTCTTGTGTTAATAATATTATTATTGAATGTGTGTGTGTGTGTGTGTCGTCTGTGTGGGCCAGGATTTTTAATACTAACTCTACAGCTTCAAGCTCAACCACCTGAAATCGAACGAAATTTGGTACACATATGTGCCCCTATGTGAACTTGTGCCTATTGGTTTTTGGCGCGAATTCCTCCAAGGGGGGTGGAGCAATGGGACGTTTTTTGAGTTACGCGTGCTTGCTATTCCTCAGGAAGTAACTGGCGGAATCAAACAAAATTTGGTCCATATGTTGCCCCTAACAGGAGCAGGTGCTGATTCAATTTTGGTGTCAATAGCTCAAACGGGGTTGAGTTATAGAACGTTTTTTGTCGTCAATTGTGACTGCTGTATCTCAAGAAATAACGAACGGAATCAAACAAAAAATTTTTGACAAGTAGCCCTTAGTGGGTATAAGAGCTGATTTTATTTTGGTGTCAACAGCTAAAAGGGGGGTAGCGCAATCGCCCGTTCTTTTTTTCCATTGTGAGTACCCTAACTCAAGAAGTAATGCTACGTTCTGGTTGAAATTCGGAATATATGTGAATCCATATTTAAACAGGCTTTGGTTCAATTTTGACGCCAATCGCTCCAAGAGGCGTTGATTTTTTTTATTTATTTATTATTATTTTTTTTTTTTTTTTTTTTTGCGAATAAAAATAGCTTTATTATTGCAACAATAAGAAAGATAAATCGTAATAGATTGTCGTCTGCGTATTTCTCGTGATTTTAATTGTATGGAAATGATCGGAAATATTATCTCAATGATTTAAAATTTTTAACTGTTGCCACCTTATGTTTGTTAACAAATAAAATATTTGTAATTAATTCAAGCAAGGCTTTTAAAATAACTTTCAATTTTCGCTCTTTGCTTTGATTTTGCAATAATTCAGACATTGGGATGGTCGTCAAGTTTTGCATGTGTAATTTTGTTTTTGTTAGGAATATTGCTTCCTCGTCAAGCATGGGGAGGGATCAGAAAAAGGAAAAATATAGAAGAAAGTTTCGTGATGGCCACAACATACTAGTTTACTATATATTTGTTATATTTACCAACTTATTTTCTATATGAGACATTTAGAAGCAAAAGGATGTAAGTATACATTTTCAAGTTTTGAGTAAAACGCGTTTTAAGTTGCGGTTCTAGGTAAGTTTTCATTGAAATGTTTTTCTAAATAAAGCTGTATAGAGAAATCTACCAGGACAAGTAATACTATATCTTGCGTCAAATCAAAGTAGAGGTTTACCTACCATTTGTACTGCTTTTTCCCAAATGTCTGATTTTGGCACTTACATCCCTTTGCTTCTCACTGCCTCATGTGTCACAGACTAGCTTAAATTCCTAACATTACTGAAGCAAAACTTCAAGTTGCAAATACCTTTGTGATATACATGAAACCAAAACAACCTATAAAGGCACATTGAAATTGCTCCAATATTAATTGCTGAGAGACAGTTCAAACTTACAATAAACCTATTTCCCACTTAAAAAAAAATATTTATTTATTTATTTGCTCTCAGACTTTATGTTTGAACACTCACGTAGTTATGCTGCTAAAAAAGATTTTTCTTTTTAAATTTGAATGCAGCAAACAAATTGGTTGTATCTCAGAATGTTCACTTACTGCAAAATAAATACTCCTTTGTTACTGAAGAAATATAAGCTTTTTATCACAATAAATGTTTTTTTTCCCCATCTTGATTACAACAGAAAGGAAATCGTTCAACGAAGAAAAAGTGATTAGCCTTAGATGATGTTTTTATTCCACCTTGAGGCGATGTGTCTTTTTCCTGCATTAGAGATAATCCTTCTTGACCGGTCAATAACCTACGAGTCTTTATTTTAGAGCGGATTTTCGCTTCAAAGAAAAGAGCCATCGCGCATGAAAGAATATTGCATTTTTATCCAAAGCAAATTTATAGCCTAATTTATTTTGGAAGGGAGACAAAATGTCTGGATTTACTCTCCATATTGTAAATTGATTTCCAGAGATATTTTCTTTCACTCTTCGCCACATCTACTTCCTTTATAGGAATTTAAAAAATAAAAAATGTGTCAAATATAGATTTTGGATATATTTTAGAATTGCTGTATTTAAAAGCTAGCAGTATATCGTTGCCTCAGAGCAACAGTAGGACATCTAATCATAGAAACACCACTAAGATATTCTACTGTTGCTCTAAAGCGACGATATATTAACACAGCAATTGATTTTAGTTATACAAATTTTGAGCACTTCAAAGCCATTAGTATCTCTAAAACTTATTTGCACTCTTTATTCCGCCATAAAACTGTACATTTTTTTTTTAAATAAAAAGCTGTTGATTTTGCAACCTGAGAAAAATTTCCCGAAGAAACCAAATATGCAGTGTACTTCTAAATAGAGATACGAACAGGAAGTGGTAGTCTATTACCTATAAGAAAAGTGCGAAATGTTTATCACAGCAGTATACAGCTTTCAGCAGTATAGACATCATTTGAGATCAACAAGGATGGAGCTGTTCCTTTAATTATCTTAAACACTGAGCTATTCATCTTCACCAGCTCCATACGCTTTAGCATGAATACCTAAAATCGCAAAACAGCACAAGAGAGGTTAGAGGATCATCTCCATGACCCACGCCAGGGATCAAACCTGCTTTGTAGGTGAAAGACAGAGAATCGAGCCACTAGACTACATCTTACTCACAGTGTCAACTACTGATATAAAACTATGCGATGATCATTTGTATATGGTTCATTATTTGTTATTCCTCCCTACAAACCACTCACCTATTGCAAGAAGAATCCTATTAAAAACTAGACAATACTTTATTTTACGAGCACTCATAGGTGTAAACAAAGAAAGATATGTTTCTTAGCCATGACACATTTGCAAATTCCTTGTTGAACGGACGATTTTGTTTAGTTACATCGAAAGTAAATTAACTAAGTTTACTTTTCTGAAAAAATTGTTTGCGTTTCAGCCAAAGTTGCCACACATAAGAAATTTACCCAAAAAAAAAGGCATACTTTTAAATTTTCCAGACGCGAGGACGCTTAACTTTATTTTTTAATACCTAATATGATAAGAAAATTGTGAAATTCGAAGATGTTTGATGTCTCTAAAAGATGTCTTTCATAGGGGGGCTGTTTCCATGTTTCCCAGCGCCATGCTGACACTGGCATCGGAAAGTTTTGGAATGTTTTGTGTACCTCTGTTATCACTTCTCATGAAAAAGACTATATTGACCAACTGACAATAAAGCTTTGTCCCCAAAGGACTCATTCAAGGTCCATTTCTGTACCACGATTTTTTTAATTTGAAATATTTTTATTCATTCACACACACACAAAAACCCTGCTTACTCACGCACAAAGACATTTTACAAAAGCGGTAAACTATGTTTGGAACTCTTTAAGACATTTAAGCATTAACATTAAATTGAAAGTTTTTCAAAACTTTTTAATTTTAATAGTTTGTTTTTAGTAGAAAGTAATAAGAACGAATACAAAGAAATATTTAATTCTGTTAATACTGCTTTTTGTGTCTTTTTTTGTGCTATTCTAAAGTTTTTAATAGGAACTGCCTCCCGTTTGTACTGTACTTTTCTTCAGTTGACTTTCTTTGTGTACGTCGTTAGTTTACAATGGAACTAGAAAAATTCAACTATAAAGGAAAAAAATATTCTTTATTAAAGTAGCTGCCGTTACGATCTTGCACAATATCGTAATAAAATTTAATATTTCATTTTATTATTTTTATTTTTTTTATCAGCTAACTGGAAGCAAACACAAGAAATACTTCAAAAGCAACAAATACATCTCAATAACTTTAATCGTAATTGCTTAGACTATCGTAAAAGCTTTTTGATATTCCTGTTTGTACTTTAATTCGTCCAAAGAAGTGTTCTAATACATATACAATATGAGCTTGTTCGAAATAGTATCGATTTACCCTACACTTTGAGAGTATTTTTAATAAAATAATCGATAGGTGAAAGATAAAACAATCCTATATTTAAAGTAGCAACTCTAATTTCAACTCCTTAACGTTTCAAAAGCTATGTTATTGATCTGACATTTAGCCATTTTTTATCAAACAGAAATCATCAAACTTTTCGACCCCCATTATTGTTTTAATTTTTTCAATATATTAAGCAAGTTATTTGAAAGCAAATTATTTTATTTCATTTTGCAAATGAATTTCCGTTATTATAGTGGTTATTAAAATTATGCTTCTAGAAAAATGTAACTCTCAACGAGTAAACGATTAAGTAAATTCTAATAAAGTTTAGTTACAATTAATTTAACAGTTTTACGTTTTCATATACTGGTATAACATATTTTTCATCTACCGAATTAAAACGTGAAATCCCATTTTGCTGAAATATTCGTCGCAGCATAAATGTATTTAAAAACACTTTATAAATTTTTAAACTAAAAAAAAAAAATCTCATATTACATTACAGGAGACATTTCTCTCATTAAAAAAATGTCTCGGTTTCAAATGTCTCATTTTTACTTCCTTTCACAAAATAGGAAGTATTGTAGTCGCGAAAAAAGTTTCACTAAAAAATCGGTCTTAATTTCCATTTTGCTCACCCCCGAATGAATATTGAGTTTTTTTTTCGATCCGACCACACATGTTTATATACCTAAGAAAGTATAGACGCCCGAAATATCCATTTTAACGATTCCCGAGTTAATTACACCGAATTTTCTCGAGATGTCCGTATGTACGTATGTATGTGCGTATGTGTGTATGTGCGTCTTTGTGTATGTGCGTATGTGTCTCGCTTAACTCAAAAACAGTAAGTCCTAGAAAGTTGAAATTTGGTATATAGACTCCTAGTGGGATCTAGTTGTGCACCTTCTCTTTTGGTTGCATTCGGATGTTTCAAAGGGGTCTTTCACACCTTTTTGGGGGGAAATCATTGTTATTTTCAATGCAAACTCAAGTGATGTTATACTTTGGCAATCACTTGGCGATATATCGCCAAGCGTTCGGTCGCAAAGTTTTGTCGCCAACTTGGAGACAAATTTGGAGTTCTTTTTATTCTGGTTCCAATTTTGCCACTATTGGCGATATTTAGAGTTGGCCATTGAATCACACTAAAAATTGCCAATATTGGGAATAGCAATCTGTATAAAACATTTTTTTGCTTCGTATCGCAACAAACTTGGGGTTAAAATATGTAAAGTGTTTCTTTGCTTACTCCTAGGCCCTATTACCATTAAATTGGCATTAAAGGAAGTCACGTGATGCACACATCAGCTCGTTTTCTTAAAATTAATTTACTATATCGAAGAAATTTCATTTTATAAGTTATAAATTTGAATTCGGTTTGCTTCGAGTCGGATAAGGAAACAAACTTGAAATTAATTACGAGAAAATAAATGCAAGTTTAAATACACTAGGGGTAACAGTAAATAAATTGATAGTGTGTTTATGGAGATGTGTGTGGTGAGAAAGAATGAACATTCTGCATAATTTTGTTATCACTTTTGCTTTTGTACAAGATTTTGAATTTGTACATTTTTCTGCTTTGAGGCTTATATTTAACTTGTTAACTGTTAGGTCATTTTGATGAATCGGGTACTTAAACTGTCATTTTTTATTGAAAAAATCAAATGCTCAAAAGAAATAATACTTAGAAGTTAAAATTGATATATATATATATATATATATATATATATATATATATATATATATATATATATATATATATATATATATATATATATATATATATATTAATTTTATACGCATACAATTTTTAAGCTTTTGTAGCCACTGCATTATTAACTTGAGGTGGCTGCCACTTGCGCGGCAATGGTAAAGTTTATATCTAGTAGAGCATTATTTTAAAAATAATAATAATAATTTTTATACTTTACAAAAAAATTAAATAGAAACATAATGACCTTTACTTTGAATACAAACCTTAATGCTTTGAAACCTTTAGTAAAGGTTTGATATGCATTGAATTAAGCACAACTCAACTTTTCCGGAGATAAATTCGGGTTTAATAATGCGATGAAGTTGAAATAATTTAACCTTGATATATGTTAGAACATAAAAATACTGTGTGATATATTGTAAATTCTTGTATTTACTGTAATTGTGTGATGAAGGTGTAAGTGTTTTTCAATTTGGTACCGAGAAAACAAAACAGCGTTTTCCAACCCACAAATGTCTCCCTTTATAAATTACAAAACCGGATATTTTGTAAACGCCTGAAATCTTCTAAATGCGCTTTTCCGGAATAAAGAGACAAAGTGTTTTAATGGAAACTAAGACATTTAAAATATAAACAGCAAAATGATAAAATGAAGGAAGACAGTTTTTGTAGCACACACTTATTTTTCGCATTTAAAGTGCCTCTCTCAAAAACCACTTGCATTTTCTTACTTTTGCAAAAAGCTGTTAAAATGAAGTGCAGCTTTATTGAATTACTTATTTTCACGTATCAAAGAGAAAGAAGAATTCTTCAGCTGAAGTTTCTGACCCGTTATTCTTTTTATTGTATTTTTATTTATTTATTTATTTTGCAAATTTTACCAGGTAACTTTAAAAAACAAGAAGTCATGCGAACACTTTCTTTAGATTTTAAACTATATCTTATAAATAATAATTAATTCAAATAACTAGGCTGATATGTACTTTTTTGTAAAGAGAAGAAAAAAGAAAAAAGGAAATAATTAGAAATCACCAAAATAAAGTAATTTTTGCATACTTTTCCGTTAGTTGATTGCAGGAGACATCTATAAAACGACCTTTATGGCTAAATTGGAAGTTTTGCCACTTAAATTTGCTTAATAGCGCTTTTTTTTTAAATCAAAGTATGCATAAAGAGTACTACAATGTTACATATTTAGTTTTAATGTTTGGGATTCATCATATATTACAAACAACAAGTAGACAAATCTAAAAAGGAAAATTCCGTATTTTGTTTTGCACTATAACACTTTATTTTTATCGGGGTCTTTAAAAAGAGAACTAACAGTCACTCTAGTGTGAAGCTTTTGCGACTAACCTAGAAAAATTCAGCCATGGATTTTTGGAAATTTTTAATTTAGAAATTTCCTAATTACTTTTCAGTTATAACACAATAGCAAAAGGCTAAAGAGTTTTGAGGGAATTATTTGTTCTCGACAAAAAAAAAGTCAATTTTTGTTTATGTGCGCAACAAGAGTCTGAATAATTGTATTTTTTGATCGAAGTAGTTAAGTATCTTGCGCATTTTTACACGTTTATTATTGAAAATTATTGACATTTCTCAAACTGACTTTAATTTTAAGTCAGCGAAAAATTGTTTCATAATTTCATCGTAAATGAATACACAAATCGCAATTGATTCTTATTTAGAATATGGGAAAATTTGTATTTATATGTTAAATATAAAATTTATGACGTCACAATTAATGCCAACTTCTACTTTAGTTCATAACTTATTAGTTTAAATTATATAAGCGAGACGAAAATGCAAACAGTATGATTACTTTTACAAGATTTTGATATGATAAGAAACATGAGTATGAATTGGCCAAGTACACATACAATGATAATAAGAATTATAACGGCTGAATACTAAGCCAAAAATGAACAAATGAAAAGAAATAAGTCCAAGAGTAATCAACTTCCTTCTTTTAGCCAAAATGAGTTTTTGAAATAATTAATTTTTAACAAAATTGATACTCTTGTCCCAGAAAAAAAATATGAGAATTCTTCAATTGTAAGAAAAAAATTGTCATTTACGAAGATTTTTTCTCGATGCGCCAGAAATTGAATTTTGAATCATTCGAAAGTTTCGTACATTTAACGAGAAGCTTAAATAAATCATGTTTCACGGTGCTATTTTGACAAGTAGGACGCAATTGTTTTGCGTTTTGAGTATGTGTTTCTGAGAGTGAATACTTGATTTGAATTAAAAGATTGATGGTGACAGTTTCTGTAGTTTATAAGCATAGGAACGACAAGTTTTAACGAAATCATTTGAAGCCAAAATATGAACAATATTACGTACTAGATATTCAGCAGTAATAATATCTTACAATTAATTAGCAACAGGTAATATTATTATTATTATTATTATTTTTTTTTTTTTTGCTTTTCATAAGAACGAAACAATTTACACATTTACACTTTTATGTATACTGACGCATTTTATAAGCAATGTGTGTGCTTGTGAGATGTATATCATAAATAATGTACTTTTCGTAGAAAAGATTTTAATACAAACTTAAATTTGATTATTTTAGTTGAAACCAAGTTTAGTGGTGTTTGAGACACGCTCCAGGGATGCGTTTGTTGAGGCAGTTTTAAGAACGGTTCCCGTTACATGAACTTTCAGCCGGATGAGACCGAGATCCGTATGTGTAATAATATTAATATTATTATGTGTATTAATAATATTAATATTGTGTGTCGTATTGTGTGTGTGTAATATGTAATATTGTTTTCTGTTTGGTAGTGGTGATGTCAATTTTTCAGCATATTAAGTAAAGATACTGCCATGATGCTTGTTACCCCAAGGTTTGAGTCTACGTCGTTGCGCTTTCGGTCTTCAGACCGAGCTTGATGCAAAAAGAGATAGAATACAGAGCCAATTCCTCCGTTTATTGATTTGTATGGTCTCAGGTGGTAAAATATTATTCTCTGCTTTTATGATAATTAAATTTCACGCATTTGCATTTTTCTTTGCGAAAACATGGAGTAGGAATTTTCCTTTTCCAAGAATTATACTTCCGATAAAATACAAAACTAACTTTAAGCACTGTTAAGCAGTCATTTATTTAAAGTTAATCATCGACAATATAAGTCAAAAAATGCTAATTAGCCCGAAGTATTTTATGAATTTTCAAGTGAAAGGGGCATTTCATACCGTTGCTCAAAATTTAAATTTTTATTACAATGTCTGAAATCAATATATGGAGTGGGAAATTAGAGCGGTTTTTTTGACGCCACCGTAAAAAATCATTTAATTTAAACTCGCATTAAAATTAGCACAAAATGAAAAGTCCGCTCGCCGTCAGCAAGTGAAAGTATTAAATTCCATAAAATTAAATTAAAAAAATGTTTTACGACAAAATAAAAATTTGCATTCTCTACCTCCAAGAAAGGATTTTAATTGAAACGTGCACTACAATTAGAGAAAAAAAAATATATCCCACTCTCACACAACGCAGAAAAAAATAATTTATTTTAAATATGCCTTCGATTAGACTAACATGAAAAGTGCTTTCATGTACAAAGTCCCCTCCAACAACCTAATACATTAAAAACATACAATAAAGAGGACCCCTGTTCCTTCTGTAATATATCTCTGAAACGTAGCAAATCAACCATAAGAAAGTTTGAACGTTTTTTTACATTCGTGGATTCCAAGAGTAGTTTGTCAACCATTATGCTTCGTTGTCAAATTTAGGTCAGCCTAGGATTTTTGATAAAATTGAAACACATATGAGGCAGTGAAAAGCAAAGGGATGTAAGTGGACATTTTCAAGTTTTGAGTAAAACGCGTTTAAAGATAACATCCTAGGTAGGCTTTCATTGTTTTTTTTCTTCTAAATCATGCTGTATAGCAGCAACTACTAGTGCTATCTCCTGCCCCAAGAGAGAGGAGAGGTTCATCTATGTGTACTGGTTATCTCCAAATTTTTAATTTTGCCACTTACATCCCTGTTTTAATTAACCGAGAAACACGGAAAAACATCTTATGTAGAAATAATAGCTATCTGAAATGATATAATATGTTAGGGGGGAATCCCATCTCCCATACCATTAGGCAGTTCATGTGAAAGTTAAGACACAAAATTAATTTAAAACGAGCGGATGTGTGCATCACATGACTTTCGTTTACTCCAATTTTAATGTCATTTTCCCATTATTGGCAATTTTAATGTGATTCAATAGTTTACTCTCTAAATATCACCACCAATGGCCAAATTGAAACCAGATTAAAAAAATAAAAAATAAAAAAATCGCCAAATTTGTCGCCAAGTTGGCGACAAAATTTGGCGACCAAAAGACTGGCGATATATCGCTAAGTGTCCGCCAAATTACAACACCACTTGAGTATACATCGAAATTAACAATGATTTCCCCCCAAAAAGGGGCAAAAGACCACTTTAGAAACACCCGAATGCAAACAAAAGGGGAGGTGCACAAACGCACATACGCACATACATACATACGTACATACGACCTGACCACACATATCCACGTGTGGTCAGGTTGAAAAAAAAAAAAAAAAAAACTCAATATTAATTCGGGGGGTGAGCAAAATGGAAATTAAGGCCGAATTTTGAGTGAATTTTTTTTCACGAATACAATACTTCCTTTTTTGTAAAAGGAAGTAAAAAACATTTCGAAAAAAAATAACCCTTTAAAATGATCAATACCTGGTCCAACTGAGAGGGTTCCTAATCATAGCAAAAGAACCACCGTAAATGTTGTAAAGTTGCTTTCAAATGTGTGGCCTCCATGTGTAGTTTCAGAACATTACGTTCTATTGCTTCGTGATTGAATCCAGTTTAGCCTAGAAATTTACTAAATTGTAATCGCTAGTTTCTCTTGTACTCACTGAGAAAACACAGTTCTTCCGTACGACAAAAAACTATTTAAAAATGTGTGTTTTCCTTTCTTTTCAACTCCTATAAGGTGAGAAACGTAACATTTTGTGCTTAAAACATTAACTGAAAAACATTTTCTTAACTGAAAAAAAAAAAAAAAAGCAAACCCCTGGGGATTCCCAGCTAAATTTCTGCCGAATGTAAAGGCTGTGTGTGTGCTATAAGGTCTCCGGGTCATTGCGAACAGACAAAAACATAATAAACACATGCATATAGACAAACAAATATTGTTTGAATAATAAATATAAGCAGCTATTTTTAACACTATTTATTTGCTATAATGTTTTACAGCGGTTTTTATATTATTTTTCTTTGTTTTAAAGAAAAACTACTGTATCTATAGTCTTTTAAAAGTTTTTAAAATCTAAAAAATATAACGCTTAGTTTTGTGCACTCAGAGTATAACTTAAAAGAAAACTTTTAATGAATTTTCGATAACAGCTAACGGGTAAACTTACAAGTACAATGAAAATGTTTTCGATGATGTCAGCTTTAGCACAATATTTTAATGAAGGCTATAAAGGAAAAAAAAACTGTTTTCGAAATCGGAATGACAGATTTATGGTAAGAAGTCAGTTTTCCGCCGCATAAAATTTACTTAAAAACCCTTTGGATGAATTCCGTCTCCACTCTAACTGCTTACCATTCGTTACTTTAGGAAACATGTTTCATTGAAATTACGCTCGCTGGGATTCTGAGCGGTTTTTTGTAGATGTTTTGCGTACAATTTTTGTTTTGAATGAATGTTTGTTTGCTTGTTCTATTACTTGCCGTAGGTTTCTGGGATACGGTCTCCTCCGAAAGGGTTATATATTCAGTAACGCAGTTTATTTAGCTATTACGAACTGCTGTTTAAGTGCACTTCATCGGTTTCAGTTTACCGTGACAACTAGAATAGGTCTAGCGCGTTGTTTCAATACTTACTAAGAGGACACATTTTCGTCGCTATGGTTACAGATCGTTTGCGTTCATTCAAGGAATAACTGAAGACTTCTGGACCTGGGCGTGTGCGAACTCCACTGTCCACCGGCCTTCACAAGCGGACCACTTCTGTGCGGTGCCGTCTATGCCCCCCCCCCACATGCCTACAAACATACACACACCAATGCCTAAGCACACACACGCCTACACTCATACGTACAAACACACACACTTGTGAAAAAACTAATTTAAATTCAAAATGTCAAAAATCCATTTTTTTATTTTTTAAATATTTATTTATATTAGTATGTTATTGTGCATAATAAAATTTAACATGCTCATGCGAATTTTGCACCAAAAATATTTAAACTGAAGATGTTTTAAAAGTAATATAAATCCTCATATTTATAATAGCTGATTCCCGGTTCTCAGTAACTCTCCTGACGCCATCAATATTTTTGGTAGTGTTTGACATACAGGGAAATGCTTTATTTTGACAAGGATGAACTAGATGAAGAATTTCAATTGTTTTACGGTACAACTGCAATTTTAAGAGAACGAAGAAAGAAAAAGTGGTCAACAATGAACACTATCTACTGGAGTTTAGGGTTATTTCACTGGAGTAAGGGTTGAAATTTCAACCATCAAAATTGTCTTCAAACAGGCAATTTTCATCCTTCATGTATTGACGGGAAATTGTTATAATATTCGTTTTTTACTATACGCACTCAAATATATGATAATAAGTTGATTGTATTAATAAAAATAAATAAATAAATAAATAAATAAATTGTCATGAATACTTATAACTGCAATAATTTCCAAGAGTTCTCAATTTTTCGAGGTGATCTTTAATTCTGACGTAAGTAAAGAAAACCAGACACAGCTTTCTAATGAGCTTTGAGACCTAGTTCTGCATAGGGATGTCGCAAAGGAAAAAAGCATACTTATACTTATTGCTTAACTAGAAAGTGCCAAAATCGAAATGTATAAAAGCTTTGCGTGTTGCTTATCAAACTTCGATTTGGACTTTTGTCCAAATTCATATAAAAATATACAGGATTTTAATATATGTTTTGAAATACAGTATTACATTTTGACTACATTTAACCTACATACAAAACTATTTTTAATACAATAAAAAAGAGTATTTCATATTTTAACTTGAAAGCTTCACAAGACCGTTAGCAACAAAAATGTTCTTGCTTTTTACCCAACCTGCACTATAAATTCGTAGTTTGCATGTTATTTCCACAATATCAACAAATAGAAAATCATCTTCACTTGTACCATTGATCAACTTAAAGCTGAAATATTTAAATTTTTTGAAACACCCTATGCTTCTGAAGAAGGGCACTTATTTATCATTTCTTTAAAGTAATTTTCGAATTAGCATATTTGACAATAACAAAAAAAAAGTTCTGTAATTTGGTTAACCGTATTAATTCTTTTTAATGTAGAATGTCTTCATTTAAACGAAGCTATTTTAAAGTTGATACGTAAACCTTAGCAGTTGAGCTAGGGCACTACATTAAAATGACATTAAATCTAAAACATTGAATGGTAATTTGCTTATTTGAGTTATTTTTGGTTAAGACTTCATTTATAGGATACTCAAGTAATATTTTTTGGAATTATAAATATGTATCATAATGGGTAAAATATGTTTTCGAAGATATGTTCATCCAACATCCATCGTTTTTGATGATTCACAGTAAGTAAGACTTGATCTAAAGTATTTTATCTCTTTTCTTTAGTCCTGAACCTCGTGATAAAATATCATTAAAGCCTCATCATGCAATTTACAAGAGTGAAGAAAATATAGTTCATCTAACAGTTCAGCACGCTACATAAAGTTTTCTGTAGCTTGTGATAAACGACGCATTTAGATTTTTTTTGCTGGAAATTGTTATCTGTATGAAAACAAAGTAAACATGTCTCATACTAATAAACAAATTTAAATCAAATTAATCTCAGAAATGTTTTTTTTACCAAAAATGCGGACACTAGAAATCAGTTTCGTTTGTTTTTTACTTGTACGACAGCACTTGTGAAGTTGCAATATAGAAGTCAATTTTTATTCTTATTTGTTAAATAAGTATACCAACCCATATTTTACTATCGTCCTGTATATAGGACAGATCATATTTATTGCATTTTGGCAAGGGTTATCACATTTTTAGCTTCTAATTTGTTTTCTTTTCATATATATAAACACTACGTTTGATAAGTACTGTAGACAAAATTTTAGAGTTCAATTATAAATATTTTTATTTTTTAATTTGACAATTTTTTGCAGTTTTAAAATGCATAATTTAATAATTAATTAAAATAATTGTGTAGAAAATATGCCAAAATCCTCTTTCAATTTTATCATCACTAATCATATACATTAGTACTGAGTAAAATTTGCGAAGATAAAACTATATTTAAATAGGTTTTATAAAGGTTTTATTAGCTGTCTTGTAAATAGGACGATGGTAAAATCCCCTGCTATGCGCGATCCATACAAAAGTAGCTGAGTTGTTGGAAAATGGAGTGGAAACTTGATTGCTCTCTTTCAAAACTCAATACTATAAAGTTTTCTCACAACAAGAGTTGATAGAGCAGGTTTTTGGGGGTCGCAGGGAGTTTTTTGTTGACTAATTTATCATCCGCACTTAATACGTTGTGATGCTACCTTCTGGATTGAGTAAAAATATTTGCTGTTCAAAGTATGAACGCTGATCTCAGAAGCAAATAAATTAAAAAAAAGTACATGTGGCATATTGAGTATGAAATTATTAACAACTGAACTAGCTATAGAATATGTCATAGGAGGATGAACCCATGAGAGTGACCTTGACTTGAAAATATTGCCATCTCATCCAGATATTATCACTGATGATGAAGAAATTCGTGAAAAGATTTCTAGCATTCTGTGTAGTTACGCTGATTTTGACCAAAAACTTCTAAATTCCTTGAGCAATAAACATTTCAAAAGAAATCAACACTAATAACACTAATGAAGAAATGAATATATCAAAATAAAAACAGCCTAAGTGTGTACCCGAAATTTGCATAACTTTATGAATCACTTTCAAATGAAAATTGTCAGAAGATATTGTTGGACATAATTTCCGGAAAACACTCGTGAAACTTTTTGAGAGTGTGGTCAAAAATATGAAAGCAGTAAAGGAAAGTAATAAGTAACCCTGGCCTATGAATAACAACGATTTTTGATTGCAAACATCAAAATAAAAACACTTTTTGGGCATTATGTTATGTAGCAGATACTTTTAATACCCAGTGAAATGGGGTAGATGGTCCCGATAAAGGACCAACTTTTGTTCGTCAAACTATATCATGAAAACAGTTCTTTCATGTCAAGCTGATTTTACAGTTTGATAACTCTACTACTGATTTAGATAGCTACTGTAAAGTTCGCTTAGTTTATATTTTTTTAAATGAAGCTTTTCAAAAAATTGGTGTTTTCTCTGAGCATTCAACCATCGTTGAAATAATTGCCCTTTATTTTGAAAAATAGAGTGAAAAATATACACAAATGGGAGCTAATGAAGTTTGGTAGTAAACTCTCGATTGTCAACTCTTTTGGTGGTTACCACTTTCCATTTTATACTATATCAAGGAGCACAAAAAAAGATGTCTGATTCCGAAAATTATTTCAACTGTCATAACAGAGCTAAAAAGATGAAAAATGAAAAGAATTACACTCAGGTAACACAGTTAGTAAATAATACAGTTGTTGATAACTTGCTGTCCATTATTAAAACTCCAGCAGGGCACAAAACATACATATTTTTGTCTTATAATATTTTTGTTCATCTCGGAAACAAACAACTATTTGAAACGGAAACAGTAAGGGAAATTGGAATGAGAAAATGTCCCTTAAAACCATCCAAAATCTTGAAAATTATGCGATTTAAACACCCGATAGGAAATTTCACATGAAGCACAAGATCAGAGCTGTTCGTTGAAATGATGGCAAAGAAGTATCACTCATCAGCAATTTCGAAGATACAAAGTTAAAAAAAAAAAAAAAAAAAACACAGAACAATGAAGAATTGAAACAAAAAGGAAAAATATTTTATTTTGTACTAGTGTAAAAATGGTGTGGACCTATATGAAAATCATATAGAAATATTATGTATCCATATGTAATACAAAATGGTAACGACCGACCATAATTTCGAAATGCCTTTGAAGCAGTACTGTATGCTTCTTGGAAAATATCGAAGCTGTTTGCTTCAGAAGAAGCCTTAATATGTATTGAAGCCTGTAGAAAAGTTACTATTGTTTACATGGGTTTGTGTGTACTTCTAAACATTGCTGAAAAGCAACGGTCTGTTCATCAATCAAGACTCAAACCATACAGAAGAGCCTTTTGAAGCTGCAGACTGAAAACGTTTTAGTAAAAACTTCGAATTGAAAACAACACAATAAGTTGAAGCATTGTACCAAGAAAAACAGTGGCAGTTCATGAAAAATATTATTTAGGACTTTGCGTAGAGTGTTTTCTTCTAATTCACACGCACCAAAAAGATTGAGTGAAAAACCATTGTATACAGTAGTGGATTGCACCATCGTCCTATATATAGGACAGCTTGTAAAATGGAAACAAATACATATTTCGTAATGTTTAAAATTTTATGTGTGTTCATGAGGTCTCCTTAGTCTGTAATAGTAATTTTTATGAAAAATATTAAGTTTTTCATAATGTGGTAAAATATGAGCTAAAGGCGGAAATTGCGGCGAAAAAAAAAATCTTTAAAAAGCATAGTAAAAAGGTTAAAAAAAAACAGGTTCAACGACTTGCTTAACTGCGGGTATGTTGTAGGTAGAAGTCTACAAATTTAAAGTTTTAGAATTCGACATTTGGTAAATTTTAATTGCGTTTCAAATTTATCAATTAAATTTTATCTTGGAACAATCTTAAACTATTGACTTCATCCCGCAAAAAATGTATCATTTGTTATTTGATTCCAGAAAACAAGGTGAAATAAAATTAAACAATAAACAAAGCATAATAATGAAAATTTTAACAAAGTACGTGTGCATAAACAGTACTACAGAAATCATTTCGACTGAGCAATTGTATTGTTAGAATTTTTGGATAATTTTTTCCCCTTTCACTTACAAGAGAGCTTCCATTTGCATCAGTATTCTGATTAAAAATAAATTTAAAAATAGATAAATCTATGCAAATACTGATTCCGTCAAGTGTTACAAATTCAAGAACTATCTCTTTGAAATCAAATGCATGCCTGAAATAAAATGTAAAACTGTAAATAATTTGAATAGGTTAAACAAAAACATTTAAACTTAAAATGCAACTACATGAATAACATACCATGCAATTAAACAAAAATGAAGTGATATCAACTGTATTAACTTTACAGTTTTCCTTCAGCCTATTGTAGCGATAGAAGACATTTTCCGTTTAATTAATTCCTACTGCTTTAGGAAACCATATTGGTTAACATTTTATGCTTGAAGAAACATGCATGGAATTTTTCTAGAGAAGAGCTTCTTTCAACTGATAAATTGGATCAAGGTCTATGTTGTCTTTTATTAAAACTAACATAAAAAAGAAGTGTGTAAGAGCGTGTCCGTCAATTTTAGTCCAGTAAATGCGTTATTTTAAAAGAGAAAGGTTTACAACGCATCGGATAACCTTCAAAAGAATTAATTGCTGGAAACTTAAAGACGTAATTGTCTTCAAGAAAAATAATCGTGTTGAGTCTGCGATTTACTTTAGTAATGAATGTTTCTCTGTGCATGCTGTAATTGATGGTTAGTGTTTGTTTTTTTTTTCTTTTACTTTTATGTAAAGAAAATACTTGCCTCATTCATGCATGTATAAAATTGCAGTAATATAACGAAAATTGCAAGAGTATAAAATAAAAACATGCCATACCCACACTGTAAAATTTTTTGTGTAAACTTACTTCATAAAATCGATAGCAGCCTAGCTGCCTCCACTGGTCTTGGAGGTACCTAACTGATATAACCGGTGTAAAGTTACGCATCGCATGTGGAAGGTTACACCATAGTAATGTAACTATTGCGTAACGTTTCACCAATTTCTGCGTAAAGGTTATACTTGAATTTTTTGGTACACTTTCTATATGCACTGTATAGGGAAATTCAGTAGGTTCAATGCAAACGATTAGAACCTTTCTGAACTTCCAAGAAAGCTCCAGCCGCATTAATGTGATCACGGTTAAAGCTAAGGCAAAATTACCTGTAATTACTACCTTGCAAAGCTGCAGATATTCAGAGATTTATTTGAATCGCTGATTTTGAAAAGGGCGTAAGTCACCATTTTTGACAAATCGAGATAATAATGGGAAACGGTACTGTGAACGTAAACCTACTAAATGATATTAAAAACGGCATAAGTTTGTATGAAAAATGATTGAGAAAAATGGAGGGGAAATTTGCAATGATTTTGAAAAGGGCGTCAGTCATTGAACTCACGCCCTTTTCAAACTCATTGGCAAATTCAAATAGATGTCGCTGGTTGTGCAAGGTGATATTTTTTGTTTCTCTTGTACTACAGTGTTTTATGAACTGTGGTGGGTAATCTTCCGTCACTATTTCGCGATATTGCATCATTATATTTACCAATATTACGTCGTCATTATCTACGTTGTTTTGGCTTAGGTATTTTTTTTAAACATTAAAGAGGGACAAAGTAAATGAAAAAAAAACATAAAAAAAGAGTCAGAAACATGCTTTGATTCATTTTTTAAGAGAAACGTGACGGTGTCCTTGCTAATATGTACTCTATGTAATTGAACCAACGCTCGGACATGTTGGAACAAAGATTAGACAATAACAGAGAGTTAAGTTATCCATTCTATATTTAATATATAAATCAAAACTGGACAAGTAACAGATTAAGAGGAATTCCAGAAGAAAGACTTACCCCCTGTGGCTAGCCAGCACGAGTCGACACCTGTTGGTCTCACGGTCGCACCCCGTCTGAGTTCTCCTCTCTCTCTCTCTCACCCTCCGGGGCTCGGGGTTGCTCGAAGGAGGTGAGGGGGGTTCCGAGCTCTCTCGTTATCTCTTCCTTGGCTCGTGTCTTCGCGACACTCCTCCCCACCAAGAAAAAATTGTTCGAATAAACTGGCTAGCCTACAGGGGTACATAAAGTCCTGAGTTATGTCCAGAGTCTGTGTTTGAAAACAGGTGGGACGTTTCCCTGGTTTCCCGATATCGCTTGCCTGGCCTGAAGTGGTGGGGGCTCTCATCAAGTCCGGTGATGAGCAGAGGCATAACGCAGGACGGCGTCGGTAATGTTCATGTTGCTGGAGTAAGATGAATCCGTCGACTCCATTGACAGGGAATTCGCACCAAGTGGTCCTCCTGTGCTCTACAGGTTCTTTTGCTATGACCGGTGGGCACGCCTCCTAGGGAAAAGATACCAGAGGCAGAATCCGTGTCTCTTTTTTTTTTTTTTTTTGAAACTGTCATTCGGGTAGACCTTGGCGGTGACAAGCAGGGATTCCCTTCTGGAAAAACCTCTTTTTTTTTTTTTACTTGGTTAGCTTAAACTAATTTATTCGTCAAAACGGAAAATAGACTAATATTTCGGCGTAGTCTGAGCCAATGTGAAGGAAGAGAAAAAAAAAAGAATTGTAAGCGGTTTTTTTTTTTAATGACGCGTTCGCAAATTGTACCTCTGATTTGGTTCTGGTGCGATAGTCTCATCGTCGTCTGTTTCTGACGGAGCCGCGTTGTCAATCTGTTCAGTGTTTACTAAGTGTAAGTAGCTGAAACGTTGAGTGTAAGGACTCATTCTATTAACATGAACGTTTAATGTCTTTTTTGGGTTCTCGACATGGCGCACTCTGTAGTTCACTTTTGAAAATCGCTCAATTACTCGAAAAGGACCTTCATACTTCGCTCTTAGCTTGCGGGAAATTCCCAGGTTAAAATTCGGAGTTTTAATGTAACATAGAGAGCCAACTGAGTAGTCGAATTTATTATCCTTTTTCCCCCTTCTGCTACGTTCTATGTTTTTTGATTCTTGACGTTTAAGGTTTTCCAGAACCTTTTCGAAAACATCATTAAGTGAAGATACTAGATGTTTTGTGTACTCGAATTTTGATTGCTGGGTTTCATCAGTTTTGTTTAGACCAGAGATTCCCAACTGGTGGTTCGCGAACCCCCAGGGGTTCGCGAGGTGCAGGAAGGGGGTTCGCGAAAATTTCGGTGCAATGGCTGATTTTTCCTAGTTTGGTAAAAAATTATAAAATATTCAATTTGCACACATAGTTACTAAATTTTTTTTTTAATTTGAAAACGCGCCAGACTCTTGTATTAAACTCAAAAAAAATAAAAAAAAATCTTTCAGCGGTTTTATAATTTTCGTTAAAAAGAAATTTTCTCATTTTTTTTTTCGATAGACAACAAAAAGAGATATCCTTCCTTCTTCATTGCGAGGCGCCATGCAGAAACGTTGTATTAAGCTGTGGCGGGGATCACGATGACCTTAAAAAGGCGCCATCGCGTGGAGTCAATCAAACAATATACATAATATACATATGTCGAAAAAAGTAAAGAATTCTCAAACAATGCATCATAGGGGTATTATTTCTAATCTGGTTGAAATATAACTCGGGAATTTCCGTCGAATTCAGTCATCGAATAGCAGACATGACAGCAAAAGGCTCCAAACTTAAAATTTATTACTGGATTTTACCCATCTGTTCGTTTTCAAAAATATATAACATCACCATGCTCATAGTTCTGGGGAAATAGTTGTTAACAGACGTATTTAGAGATACTTTAGAGGTGCTTGAGAACAAGTGATTTTGTTTGCAATTGGTTTTGCTGCGTGAACTTGCTACTCTGTTTGTGAAGTTATAATCGTGTTGGTAATTTTTATGATTTAATAACTTTCTGCTGTTATGGATCGATGGTTGAAAACAGGTAGTTTGGTTGAGCGACAAATGGACAAGCAGTCAATCGATCAACCCTCAACATCAGCAGTAACTTTCGAATCAACACAGGATATTGAAATAGATAGCTGTAATGAACTGCCGCCTCCCCCTACTAAACAGAAAAGTGAACTAGGGGAGAAAAAAGGAAAAAAGCGAAAATATGACAGTGACTATTTACAAATGGGCTTTTATTTTACTGGAGAAGAGTCTGAACCTAGACCGCTTTGTCTTCTCTGCAACGAAGTTCTAGCGAACAGCAGTTTGAAACCGTCACTTCTGAGAAGACACCTCGAAACAAAGCATCCGACACACAAGGACAAACCTATCGAATATTTTAAAAGAAAATTGGAATATAATAAAAAGTGTAGCGTCTCTACGTTCCTGTTAGAATTCAACCAAAATAGTAAAATGGCCCTTGAAGCTTCATATCGAGTCAGTTATAGAATTGCAAGATCTGGACAGCCACATACAATTGCAGAAAATTTAATTAGACCGTGTGCTAAAGATATTGCTAAGTGTATTCTGGGAGAAAAGTCAGCAAAAAAAATTGACCTGGTTCCGCTATCAAACAACACAGTATCACGCAGAATTACTGATTTGGCAAGTAATGTGGAGAAAGAACTTGTGAATAGAATAAAAGAGAATAATTTTGCAATCCAGCTTGATGAGTCGACTGATGTAGCAAACGCTGCAATATTACTTGTCTATGTTAGGTATATTTTTAACGATACAATTAAAGAAAATGTACTATTTGCAAAACCTTTGAAAACCAACACAACTGGAGAAGCAATTTTCGAACTGGTCAACAGTTACTTTGAAGAAAATGGAATAGATTGGTCTTTGTGTGTGGGTGTGTGCACGGATGGTGCAAAATCAATGACAGGAAAATTTGTTGGCTTTGTGGTGCGAGTAAAGAAGATCAACGAGAAAATTGAATGGACTCATTGCTGCATTCATAGACAAGCATTAGCATACGTGAAATTTTACGTATTTCTGCCTTAGCCCTGGCTTATAGGGCAGTAACTTATTGAATATACTTGCCTTGCCTTCAAAATTCGAGTTGAACCGAACCATTGTTTCGGTCACTCGTCTGGTTTGCGCTAATTCTATATTAGCTACCAGTTTGTTTGGCACTCTTGGCTTCCTTAAGAGGTTTTCCATCTCCAGCTCAGTCCCTTTCCTATGCCGGGCTGATGAGTGCTAATAGCACGAAACTGCAGTCCTCGGTTGGAAAAGACTGAGCTGGCGGTGTATTTCACGTATTTCTGCCTTAGCCCTGGCTATAGGGCGGTAACTTATTGAAGCATTAGCATGTAAGCGTATTCCCGCAGAATTATCCGCTACTTTGAATGATGCGGTAAAAATTGTAAATTTCATAAAATCACGTGCCACAAACTGCCGTCTATTTCACGCGCTTTGTGAGGAATTGAGAAGCCTTCATGTTACTTTACTTCTTCACACAGAAGTTAGATGGCTTTCCCGTGGCAAAATTTTGACACGCTTATTTGAATTGAAGTCAGAAGTCCAAGCATTTTTTTTTTTTTTTTTGATCATCCATTTCACTTGTCCACTTGCATATTCGATCCTCTTTGGATGCAAAGGCTTGCATATTTAGCTGACATCTTTTCAAAATTAAATGAACTAGTCGACCCGTGCGGAACTCCGCACTGTACTTCGAATCGTTTCATAAGGCATTTCGCTCTTTAAAAATTTCAAAGAAAGAATTTACGAAGAAAAACCGAAAAAAGTAAGCGCAAAAGAGAAGGCATGTAATTTGAAGACATCAGTAACAAAACCTCGTTAAATACAACGTTGTGATAATTTGATCATCGCTCCCCTTTTGGATGTACGTATTTTCAATGCAAATATAAATATCATTAAAAGTGTGGCTGAGTGACGCGTGAAAAATTAGTAATTTTGCATGTGAAAAAACAGGTTGTGGCAAATACAGTCCTGCCCATGTGAGCATCTGACGAAAAAAAAAAAAAAGAAACATTAAAGATATATTTAGTAGCACGGATTCGAACTGGCGCCATTCTGATGAACAGTACGACGCTCCAACAAACCTAGCAACTGTGCCTTCCTTTTCGAATGCTATTCATTGAAGTAATGCGTAATAAAACACAGTAAAAAAGTTTTTCGCCGAAAAAAATAATAAGATTATGCGTCTATGTTTTGTCATTAGCCAGCATGATACGATTTAAAATTATTCGTAAAACATGGAATTTGATTAAGGAATGAAGAAGATCTCACGTAGCGATTGAAAAAAACATTCTAGAGAAGTAATAATTTCGGTTGAAAAAATAAGTGTTTTTATTTTTGAATATTCAACATTTTCCCATAACAGGCTTCTTTAACCTGTACGGCTTAAAAGCCCGCACTTGTTTTTCTTTTAATCGAACACTTAAAATTCAAAACCAAAACCAGTTGAACAGTCCGTTTTTTAAGTGTAATTTTTCGAACGTAGACAAAATGTTTTTTTTTTTTTTTTTTTTTTCAGCCGAAAGCAGAGGAGTAGAAAATGATTTCTTATTAATGAAGTTGATCATAATTTTAATGTTTTATATCGTATTAGAATAAGTAATTAAAGATTTACTGGTTGAAACTCGTAGTTTTAATTCGGCATAGTATTTTTTCATTTGTACAAAAGTTCGAACACTGCTATTAGAAAAATCTACATTTCAGCATACAATGAAAATGTTTTTCTGCACAAAAAGGATTCCCTTGAGGTATATCTAATTCTTTTTTTATGCTTACATTATGCTCAGTGGTCTGGACGAAGTCAAAGCTTAAAGAAATAAAGGGAAGAACACCCTTCGATTAGCAGTCAACTTATCTGAATGATAACTGTAGCCTGCATAAAGGAGTCTAAACACCAAAAAGCATTCCCACTGCAATTTTTTTTATTACATGTGTTATCTGCTGTATGTTATGAGTACATGTAATGCGTAATATTACTGTAAATTTGCTATTATGTCAGACTGTCCGAACTGGCCCGAAGTTCATACAGTTTATAGCCGAACGCTCTGCCGAAAAAAAAAACACAGGTAATTTTAAATTTTCTTTCTTGCCAAGAAGTGTTTTTATTTTTAATTTTTTTTTTTTTACAATTTGTTATCGCAGGCTGTTTGAACCGTTATGACTTAGATGGCAGCACGTGTTCATCATTTAACAGCACGGTTAAAATACAAAATAATTTGAACTAAGTTCTTTTTTAAGCGTAGCTTTTTAAATGTAGTAAAAATGTGATACGCTATTTGTTTTTTTGCAAAAAGAAGAAAAATATATATATTACCCTTTAAATTGAGGTAGTATTTTTTTATTTGTACAAAGAGTCAAAAACTCATTAGAAGAATCTATATTTCAACATATAATTTATTATATTTTACTAAACAAAAAACAATTCGAATGTAGTCTGAAATCTTAAACCTGATACTTATATTTTCTCTTACATTACGCTTTTTTTTTTAAGCCAAAGCTTAAAAAAAAAAAAAAAAAAAAAAAAACACAATTGTGTATTAATTTATCTCCGTGTTGCATCAAGTTTTCATAGCAGCTAGGAGCGTTTCTAACTCATGTGTTCCCTCGTATTTATTATTCATGTAATGCACGATATTTTTCTATTTTTTTGATGCAGATTGTCCGGACGTGGGCCCGAACACGCATTCTCCTGGTTACGAAGAGAACGCTCTGCCGATCAAGCTAGTCAGCTCTGTCGGTCATAGCGCAAATTAAAGTTATACGTTTAACTGAAAACCTCATTCTGGTTCTTTAAAACAGGTTTTTCGGCTGAAAAACACAATTTTTAGATCTTGGGTCTATTTTTCGTCAGTAGCCAGCCCCATAAGCTTTAAAATAAGGCGTAAATCAAAGAAATCGATCAAGAATTGAGAGAAATCTGGCGTAGAAACCAAAAACAGGCTACAGAAATAATATATAAGGATTAAATCTATCCTTGCAAGGTGCAGTTGTTAATATTTTCGTTGAATATGATAAAATTGAAGCTATGGTAAAAAAATTGAATTTCTGGATCCAATGCCTGGAAATGGGTGAGTTTTCTTGTTTCACTGCTCTTAGTAGTTTTTTATCAGAAAACTCAATGAAACTTGATGAAAGCGTTAAAAGAAATGTATGTGAACATCTGCAACATCTTGAACTAACTTTTGACGAGTATTTTCCTAATAGGCGTAACGTCCCTCTCTCAAACAACTGGATACGCAATCCTTTTGAAGGAAATCCATGCTTAGAGAACACCCTGACATTACCTGAAAAGGAAATGCTCATCGAGTTATCCTGTGATAATTCGTTGAAAACTACCTTTAAAGAGCTCTCGTTAATTGACTTCTCGCTCAGTGTAAGAAATGACTATACCGTTTTGTCCAAAAAAGCAATTCGAATTTTATTACCATTTTGTACAACATATCTGTGCGAGAAAGGATTTTCCTCCTATACGTATCTCAAAGATAAATACCGAAGCAGATTGAATGCAGAGCCTGATTTAAGACTCAAACTGTCAGACATTGAACCAAACTTTCAGTTTCTTTGTTCCGTCAAACAGCCACAAATATCGCATTAAGGATTTTTTCCCCAATTTAAAGTATGCTTAAAAAAAATAGTTGGTTTATAAAACTTCTTGCTTATAATTTTTCTTGTAGATGTAGTTTTAACTTTTTATTAATGTTTGCACTTAATGATATTTTACAATTATATTTTTGTTTATTGCAATCAAATGCTGCAAAAAATGGAAAGCAAACATGCTGTTTTTTTTATTGTTTCTTACATGTTACTAATTTCAACATCAGGGGGTTCGCGAACTTTTTTGCCTGTTCCAAGGGGTTCGCAAAGAGAAAAAGGTTGGGAACCGCTGGTTTAGACTATACGGTAATTTAATATCTCTGCCGTGCTCTAAGAAAAAGGGCGACGTCTGCGTCGCCTCATGTATCGCGGAATTTAATGCTAACATAACATTAGGCAAATGTATATCCCAATCGTGCTTTTCAATAGAGAGAGCCGCCAAAATATTTGCTATCGATTGATTTGGCTTTTCAACCGTGCCATTGACATGAGCAGAATACGCAGAAATGTGTCTCTTTTTTATACCTTGTGTTTTGCAAAAATCTGTCAACTCCGCACCCTTGAAGTACTGGGCGTTATCAGTAATCAATACTCTGGGGCAACCTTTGTGCACAATATAATGTTCGAAAAAGGCTTTGGATATAGTTTCGGACTTCAGATCCGGAAGTGGCACTACACGGATGTACTTTGAGAACGCATCAACCATAGAGAGAACGTACTTGTTACCTCTAGCCGTCATTTTTAAAGGGCCGAAAACGTCCATATGACATCTTAGAGCAGGAAACCCGCATTCATCGTACGGTTGAAGCGGCGCGTTAGTCACTTTCTGCGCGCTCCGTCTAGAGAGACAAATAGTACAGGAGCGCAAGTAATTCTGCGTGTCGCTATACATCGCAGGCCAGAAAAAATTCTCGCTAAGTCTGTTGTATGTTTTAAAAAACCTAAGATGCCCGCCAATCTCCGAATGAACTGATTCTAATACTTTACCTTTTAAAGAATGCGGCACACAGATTTGTCTTCTAATACCTTTCCTGGGGGATCTGCTATTTCGTTTGGACAAATGAACTAAAATTCCGTCTTCATCGATTGTATAATTTTTGTAATTGGTTTGAGTTTTTTGGTTTTTTAACGAGTCAATAATAGTCTTTAATTTAGGGTCGTTGTTTTGCCTTTTTATCAAATCTTCAGTACTTGGAAAAATGATCGTTATCGCGTTCACGCAACGAGAGAGATGGTCGGCCACTGGGTTCAAAGCAGCCTCAATGTAGCGGATTTTGTAATTGAACTCCTCGAGTGCTAACTTCCACCTTAATATTTTAGCGGCCGGATTTTTATTTGAGAGAAACCCTTCAAGTGGCTTGTGGTCTGAAAACACTTCGAAATATCTCCCTATCAGAAAAGGTCTAAAAAAATTCAAAGCGGAATAGATAGCAAAAAACTCTTAAAACTGTTGCACTGTATTTGGACTGCGAGGGGTTTAACTTTTTTGAGTAAAAATACAATGGTTTGACTTCCGAGTTTGGATACTTCTGTTCTAGAACAGCTCCAATACCAAGCGCAGAAGCGTCAGTGGTGATTTGTAGCTGAGCTGCGGGATCGGGTAGTGCTAGCACAGGGGGGTTTAAAATTGCCGACTTTATGTCCTCAAATGAAGCCTGAGCTTCTTCTGTCCATTCAAAATCCACATCTTTGCGCAGCAGATTTGTCAAGGGAAGAGTTCTATGGGCAAAGTGTCTGATATAGAGTCTATAAAAATTGCAACAACCTAAAAACGACTTAACTTGCTTCTGGTCAGTCGGAGGCGGAAACTTATTTATTGAAACGGTTTTATCTTCATCGATACACATTCCGTCCGAACTTATTATAAATCCTAAAAATTTACACGACTTCGTTAGAAATTGACATTTCTCCGGATTGAATTTGAGATTAATTTCTTCGAACCGTTTAAGAACTTCATTTAATAGTGTTAGGTGTTCGTCGATCGTTTTCGTAAATAAAATTATATCGTCGATGTAAACAAGAGCGCTGCTGTGCAGAAGATCTCCTAGGACGCTTTGTGCAATCGACTGAAAAATTTTCGGACTATTTTTAAGTCCGTAACACAGTCTATTAAATTCATATTTGTCCCCATCAGGTGTAGCAAAGGCAGTTTTGTATCTATCGCTCTTGTGCAGGGGAATTTGATTAAACGCTGATTTCATATCTAAAGCAGTAAAATAATTCGAGCCCGATATTTCATGCAGAATATCGTCTAAAGTGGGAATTCCGAATTCTTCTGTCACGGTTACCTCATTCAGTTTACGAAAGTCTAAAACCAATCGCCATTTATTCTTTTGTTTCACAAAAAGTACTGGTGCATTATATTGAGATTTGGATTTTGAAATAATTTACGCTTCCTCAAGGTAATTGATTTGTTTCCTAAATTCGGATCTTAAATTGTAAGGTATATTGTAAATTGGGCACCTGACTGGTCTGTTATGCTCAAGAATGATACGGTGCGGCTCGGTGAACGCGCCCGTCAGATCTTTTGTTGTCCTAGCGAAAGCATTCGAATGCTCCAGTAAAATTTTCGCGACTCTAGAATTTATTCTCACGTCTAAATGCCCGAGTTTAAAATCCTTTTCATTTAGCGGGGGTAAAACTTCACTTGAAATAGGTACCTCTGAGGTAGGAATTTCTTCAAAGCTATTAACATTACAAATCCTCATGTTTTTATTTAACAAGACGCTAGACTGAGATCTATTATTCAATTCAAGGAGCACTTCTCTATTCTCTTCGTCCATCCTACAAAACGTTGAGGGGAAGTCAACACCCTTATCTTTCAGCTTCGCCGTGCTAGACATGTACACACTCACGCTTGAATGGGGGAGAACCGGAATTGAGACGCTGACAATAGTCTTTTGTCCTGGGGTGAGTAAAGTTTTCCTTTGCAACTTAAGAGAGATTTCTTTTTCTTTTGAAATTGGCGTTTTCCTTAAAGAGTTGTTAAATATAGGAACCTTTTCATTTGAAATACACAATTCATTCTCATCTAGATTTAAGATTGCGCCCCTATACTTTAAAAAATCGTATCCAAGAATCGCCTCATACGCAGGAGAGATTTCCAATTTTGTAACAAAAAATATGTGCTCAAACAGGGCATTGCCTATTTCGATCACGATTTTGTACGAATCATTAATGGGAATTTCCTCGCCGTTGACTGCTCTTATTTGAATTGACGAGTTCAGAGGTCTTAGTGCTGCAGTTTCGTTAATTTTATTGAGGATTTTAGGAGAAATCAGCGAAACCGCAGCACCGGAATCCAGCAAGGACAGAAATTCGTTCCCTTGGGATCTGATTCTAATTAGTGGTAGGAAGTAATTGGGACCATTACGTATTGTATCGGGAAGCTGCACGTCTGGTCCGGAATGAGTTAGTATCGGCGCTTCCCTCTGGTGTTTAACTGCCTTTCGTGTGTTTCATTTGTTTCGTCTCTGCGAGGGGAGAAGCTGACCCTTCTATTTCTCATTGGGGATCTATTTCCACTGTTCATCTTTTTTTCTGCATTCATATTGATAGTGCCCTTCTCTCCCACAAAAGTAACATTTGACATTCGCCCTGCTGCGATATGGCGCACCGTTCATTCCTCTGGGAGGAATAGTATTTACATTTACTTGTTCCTTAAGGTTTTGTACTTGCATCGATAAGTCGCGGATCTGTTCGGTTAGCACCGCAAACACGTCGGCCTGCTCGCGTTCACTTTCCCGACGCGTCAAAGATCCCTCGAAAATCTTATTATTGGCCTCTTCCATCAAAGCGACAGAGATAGCTTCCTCGAAGCTTGAGGGTTCTCGGCTCAAGACGTGTCGTTGGATTTCGGGGCGCAGTCCTGCCACGAAACGAGCTTGCAATAACTTGTCGCTTGTTTGCCGAATTTCTGGAGAGATTCTGTCGCCCTGAACTGAACCTATATTTCTCCCTAACACTCTTAGCCGGGTTGAGTAGTCATGAACTGTTTCTTTCGTACGTTGTGCGCAAGTTGCAAGCTCGTTCAGATACGTTGATAAGGGGAGAGGATTATCGAACCGGTATAGCAACCTTTCAACTAATTCATCGAAACTTCGTGTGGTCGAAGCCCTCGGGTCCGCGTGCACAAAACTTTCCGCCCCATCAGTCAATTTTAGCTTTGTTATTATTAGTTTTTGTGTATCGACCACCCGCTTATTTGAGAAATCTCGTTAATTTTTGCTATAAATGCCCTCACGGGAAGCGCAGCGGTCCCTGAAAATTTAGGAATTAATTCCATCAAAGAAATATTGGGAATTGGTTCAACCGTGGAGTTAGCGTTCATTGTTAACGAAGCTCTCGAATTTTCCAATACGGTATTGTTGTTTTGCCTGCGTCCCCTCCGACTCATTTTAACTTCTCAAATGGAACAAGACCAAATTAATAACCCAAGAATGTGAAGGTAACAAATTACTAGAAATTTCGCGTCAGCAGTACCCAACATTAGCAGCACGTGGCACAAACAAGAAATTTTGTGCTGCTAATTGCAACGTCTTGAGAAATATGCAAAATAACTGTACAATTGTCTACAGTAAACATTATGAATTAAGATCAATAACAACGTTTATACCTCAATGAAATTCAGCGACTGATGCTAACAGATTATTGAAAAAACTTGCACGTGGCTCAGACTGGAATACGCACGAATACTAAGTCAAAATTGCAAAAAATAGTTCTTTTGCTTAGTTTACTCCTTCCTTCAACAGTGCCTAGAGCAAAACTATAACAGAATGGTGCAAGGAGAGAGAAAAAAAAAAATTGCATTCATATACGCATGCTTTCTCAAATCGATGCCTCAACTATCCTGATCATGGCACCAGATGAACCAACGCTCGGACATGTGGAACAAAGATTAGACCATAACAGAGAGTTAAGTTATCCATTCTATATTTAATATATAAATCAAAACTGGACAAGTAACAGATTAAGAGGAATTCCAGAAGAAAGACTTACCCCCTGTGGCTAGCCAGCACGAGTCGACACCTGTTGGTCTCACGGTCGCACCCCGTCTGAGTTCTCCTCTCTCTCTCTCTCACCCTCCGGGGCTCGGGGTTGCTCGAAGGAGGTGAGGGGGGTTCCGAGCTCTCTCGTTATCTCTTCCTTGGCTCGTGTCTTCGCGACATAATCAAAGACAATACAAGACGTCTCTTTTCAATCCCTCGTTGATCACTATGAAGTCGAAAAACTTCGTCCCAGAAAAGAGAACCACGAGTGAGGCAGTCCACTTTTAGCTATTATGTCATGCAGGGCTCCCAAAAAGTATCTGTTTGACAAAAGGTTTTTCTCAGTCTTCACAGCGTCTCCGAAAAGAAGCTAAGGCGTTTACAGGGATTGTTAAGAGGAGGAGACACTCCAAAAGAACTGCGCGCTCAAGCTCCTCGACCAAATTTTTAAGATTTTTGCCATTGAAATCCACCGAATAGTGGAGTATATTAAATCATTTCCCACAAAAACGTACCACTATTCCAGCAGAGAAAACATCTACATCCCTGACGAATATCATGCATTGATTCTGGCTACCAGAAAGGATCCCTTCACTGTCAAAGTGCTACGCCCCAAAGAAGTCAAAGATTTCAGTCAATGGTGGACAGAGTTTTATAAGAAATCCTGCGTCCCTTTGAAAAAGACCCACCCGGGCTAAAAGAGAGATTATCACGATTTATTCTCCGGGGGGGGGGGGGGTCAGTTCCAACAAGATGTACGTGTTTGATTCTTCAACACCTAGGATTCTTATTGCTTTTGACCGGATTGACGGTCTTAATTAAAACAGTTACAAACTCCAGAAAGTTAAGAACATCCCCGATCTACCAACTACGCCAGCATACACTCATTGATCAGGTGCCCATCAATGAAAAGATGTTGACTAACATTACAAAGCTCCTCTTTCACATTCCCGAAAAACACCATGGATTCTATAAAATGATCCTCTCTTGGGGGGAAAATACTGCTTCTAACAAGGCCAACCAATTTGTAACATTTATACAATTAAAAATATCTTTAAAATAAGTGCAAATAAAATATTTTTTTACTGCCAAAAACCGATTGATAATGAAAAGGGCGTAAGTCATCTAATTTGTAAATTCGATATTTGATCCAAATTAAATCGGAAATTAACCAAAACTTCACTGAACATATGTAAAAGCAATGACTTTGGAACGACTGCTATAGATTTACAATAACTAATTTGAGATAAACGGTTTTATCAAGTTTTCTCAAAATCAATTACTGGTGACTTACGCCCTTTTCAAAATCAGCGATTCATTTGTTCTCAATGGGAGCTTAGTCAACCTGTAGGGGCCCTGATCGAACTACTCTTTAAACACGCTCTGTCAATCTTTAAATTGGTGTCTAAAACAAGTTTCCACTGTGAAAATTCAGTATTTGCAACTTGTAGCAATTCAGGAAACGTTTTTGCAGATAGACTTGATTTTACGCGGAGATAGATGAAAACCAGTGAAATGAAACGTTTCAGCAAAATAGTCAGTGACATTGCGCAATTTTTTCAGTGTAACAGTTCTGATCTCTACGCTTGCGCTATGGAATCTATTGACTGCAGGTGAAAACAATAGTGCAAAGTTTCTCCAACAGTTTCCAGGAGTTTTTAAAACAATGATTCCACACTCCAGAATTCGTGTAACGTTGCACCCGTTAATACTCTGGTGACATTAGACACTTTTTTTTTACAGTGCAGAAAAAAAAAATCTTTATCCTTTAGTTGATTTTGAACTTGAATTCATCAATAATTCGAGGTTTCCCCTGTGTTTTAGGAACATACACAAACTTGAATTCAGTCTACGTTTCAAATTCAAAAGACATTGCATTTATTTAAGTTACATTTAAATGTTAAAAGAAAAGATAACGTGCAGATTTTTGATTTTTCCTCCGTATCTCTTTGACATAGAAACTATGAAGAGACTACTTTATATTCACAAAAGACGATTTTGAAAAGTGCTTTTAAAAATATTGCATCAAGTGTCTGAAATCTATGATACTACCTTCAAGGTAAAACGAGAACGAGGTTTTATAAATGAATGTAGTAGGAATTGAGTTTTTGTTTCAAGTCATATTAATATTTGATGTTTCAACTTAAGTAAAAAGCATTGCATCCTTTCCTCCAGTATCTTTAAATACATATTTAGAGTACGAAAACACATTTAAACAAAATGATAAGAGTTTTAAGGATAACTTCAAAGAGACGAATTTTTTTTAAATACTTCTTCCTGTTTTCAGTTGAAACTGGATCTTGATGTCGGGTATAATCCTTACTTTTTGAAATTTTAACAGAAATAATTTTTACTAAAAGCTTTCCTTTTAATACTGCGTCAGGAAGGTAACATATGATTTTAATCCTTCTTTGTGTCTATTTTGTATTTCAAAAAAGTATTTTCACTCAGTAAAATATTTTTTTTAAATAAAAATTAAATTTTTTTTGAACTATCATTCATTTTGAGATAGGGAAAAAATTCTAACTTTTAATAAAAGTTCGAATTTTCTCGCTTAGCAGTTAATAATGCTTCATTTTTCAGTGATTAGAAAAATTGATTAATAAAAAAATTTAAAAATCAAACACACAGACGTCATGGATTCAGAGATGTTATAATATATCTGTAACTTAAAGCTTTGCTTTGTTACATTTTACCGTTGACAATGATTCTATGTGTGTGTGTGAAATAGTTTACGACTGTTAGCAATAAAGGGAACGTAAGCAAGACATAATGTTGGAAGTACACCAATTGCAAATTCATGTACTTATACATTAATAAATGGGCAATTTATGAACATAGGCTAAAAAAATTCTTACTCAGAAAGTCTTTTGTACATTTTGTTTGGATTTAGTTTAATGCTTTTTGCTTTCTTATTTAGTAGTCGTATGGTGATTTATTTAAAATACGAAAGGATATTAACGAAAGAGTTTGCATCTACTCATTTACATAAATTTCAGTTTGTTGGACTTATGTTTCTTTTATTGGAAGTCTTTCCCTTAAAAGTAAAACAGAATTAAGACAAAAAAAAAAAAAAAAAAGCATAAAATAAAGCTTCATGTATGGCAGAATTATCGGAAAACAGGTTTTAAAAAGTGAGTATACAAATACAATAGCTAAATAAATTCGGAACGAAATTAAAGTAGAGATTTGAGACCCGCTTCCTCCCACCCCGCGAGTCATTTTCAGGGACTAGATCTATGAAAAAAAACTTTTTTTGACATGCAAACTCCGGATCTATTCAGTGCATTCGCTTTTTTTACTTATTTTTTACAAACGATCTGATGTGTGCATCACATGACTTCTTTTTACTCCAATATAATGTCATTTCCCCCATCACTGGCAATTTTAATGTGATTCAATAGTTTACTCTCTAAATATCACCAACAGTGGCCAAATTGAAACAGATTAAACAAAAAAAAAAAAAAAAAAAACCGCCAAATGTGTCCCCAAGTTGGCGACAAAACTTGGTGATCAAAACACTGGTGATATATTGCCAAGTGTCCACCAAATTATAACACCACTTGAGTTTGCATCAAAATTAAAAATGATTTCCCCCCACAAAGGGGCAAAAGACTCCTTTAGAAACACCCGAATGCAACCAGAAGGGGAGGTGCACAACTAGGCCCCACTAGGAGTCTACATACCAAATTTCAACTTTCAGGGCTATACTGTTCTTGAGTTATGCGACATACATACGAATATACGCACATACGCACATCCGCAAATACATAAATACGTACATGCAGACGTCACGAGAAAATTCGTTGTAATTAACTCGTGAATCGTCATTATGGATATTTGGCGTGTCTATACGTTCTTAGGGTCTTATACACGTGTTGTCGAGTCGAAAAAAAAACTCAATATTCATTCGGGGATCAGTAAAATGGAGTTTAAGGTCAAATTTTTAAGTGAAAATTTGTTTGCGAAAACAATTCTTCCTTTTTTGTAAAAGGAAGTAAAAAGGAAATATTGTAAAAATCGACCTTAATTTCCATTTTGCTCACCCTCGAATGAATGTTGAGGATTGTTTTTTCGAGTCGACCACGACGTGAACTACACGTTGACAATTCCCGAATTAATTACTACGAGTTTTCTCGTAAAGTCTGTATGTACGTATGTGCTTATGTATGTCGCATAACTTAAGAACGGTACGTCCTAGAAAGTTCAAATTTGGTAAGTAGACTCCTGGTGGGATCTAGTTGTGCACCTCCCCTTTTGGTTGCATTCGGGTATTTCTAAAGGGGTTTTTGCCCTTTTTTTGGGGAGGGAATCATTGTTAATTTCGATATAAACTCAAGTGGTGTTACAATTTGGCGGACATTTGGTAATTTATCGGCAGTTTTTTGGTCGCCAAGTGTTGTCGCCAACTTGGTGACATTTTTTTTTTTAATCTGGTTTCAATTTTGCCACTGTTGGTGATATTTAGAAAGTTAACTATTGAATCGATTAAAATTGCCAATAATAGGAAAATGACATTAAATTGTAGTAAAAGGAAGTCATGTGATGCATGACACCGGCTCGTTTTTTTTTTTCTTTTACTTCTTTACAAAAATTTTCATTGATTCACATGTATTTGTTTTTATTAATGCACTTTTTTTTCAGCCACTGAGAATTAAAAACGTTTAGTGCACAGGAAATCTTAGCTTAATCTCTGTTTTGTGTTCGTTTGACCTTCACTGCACTCTTAAAACACATGAACGAGAAAAGCAAGGCCTCAACTTGTCAGCTATTGAGAACCCCTTTTTTTATGGGACTCTAGTATATCTTGGAACAAAAACTATCTTTGAACAAAGGATTCTTTGCAGGAAACAATCAATCTTCCGAGTTTTCACGGTTCAAGAATTATTCTAGCTTCCGTTAGCTCGTAATTGTATTTGTATTTTAATTTTCTTTAGATTTAAGCAGAATTCTTTTGCACGAGGACCTTTGAGAATAAAAGTGCAATTAAATAGATGTTAAAATGTAAGTTATATTTATCTATTCGCTCATTATACATATATAATTATGGAATGAAGAGAAAAAAACTAGATGGTATGGTCAGTATTTATGAGGTCGCGAAGATTTACCGCGTAGAGATTCTGATAACGAACGGAGAAAGTTTTTACAGAAACATTTACTAGCGTCATAATAAAAGTTTCTGGAATGCTACTGTGACTTACAACATTTTCTTCATGTTTACTGACATTTAGTAAAATCACTGGCTATCAGTGTCACTTTTTGCGCGTTCAAATCTTTTCTCAGTGCAGTTGTATTTACAAAAGGGGCTAAAAACATTGCTTAAGAATTTTAGCATATTGTAATACTAAATTGAATTGTTCATATCAAAAACATGTCAAGCGAAAAAATTTCTAGTTTTAAAAAACCTCTATATCACTATATTAAATTATTCATTGATGATTACAAGATTGTTTATTGAAAGAAATATACCTAAATATTTCTTTCCTAATTATTTGTTACTTTAATAACCCTTTTAGTTTAAAATATTGTATGCCTTACAGAAAAGTTTCTATACGAAGGTAAAAATGCTTTTTCGAAATTTTAGAGTTTGTCGTTTGACTGGTTTTTGAAATAAACACTTCAATTGATTTGTTGCAAATTTTCCTGTAAACGGTGAACAAATACAAACGAGCAAAAAAGCTCAAAATTTTCAGTTTGTTGGAGTATTTTTGTGATCGCGATCACTAAAAATACTCCAATTCATCCACATTTAGGTTTAGTAAAAAAATTTCCTTAGAGAAACAAGGACATCAACGTGAAAATAAATACTAGTTTTTACTATTTTCATAACGTTTTGGACCTATCACAACAGCGAGCCATTTTGATTATCGCTTTTTTGTTGCGATGCTCATATTAAAGCTATTGGCAGCATCTTTTAACAACTGCTTAAAATCTTTGTTAAAAATTAAAATGCCGTCTAAAACCGTTTTTGTGTAATAAATTTGTGACTTGTTTCACATCCGCTATTTTCTGGCGCTGTGCGCATGTAAAGCGTTAGTATTTGATCTAGAGTTTATACTCAAACTTAGTTCAGTGTAAGAAAAGATGACTCAAATGAAAATATTTTCATAGTTCAATAAAATTCGTCCGAGGTTTAGTCTGTTTCAAAGGACATGGGGATGCTATTTTACGCTTCTAAAATGAATTTTTCTTCCGTAATTTCTCTTTTTATATACCGGATTTTAATGGAAATTATTTTCAGCTTAATTGGGAGCCTTTGATTTCGCCAAGATAACTGCTAGTCAAATTCTCATAAAGTCATTGCTTTCATTAATTTCTTCATCTGTATTAGTTTGAATTTGAACTGCAATATTATCAGAAGTATTCTAAAAGGGATAGCTTGGCTTCCACAAAGAAAAAAATTTCAAATGCTTCTCGACTTTCAAAAAAAAAAAAAAAAAAATGCTATCATCTCCTGCTTACTGGATTGTTGACTCATCATAGACTTTTTGATTGACTTTGGGATGTTGAAGAAACATTTCCATGCAAGGATAAGTTGAACCAGAATCAAGTGGAAATTTTATGAATCACAAAACTGTTGCTCATTTCAAGCGCGGTTTGCTCGTTAAAACCGAGTTATGCTGCCGTAGGCTTAACGTTGTACCAACCAAATATTTCCAAAATTTAAATTAAATGCGGGTTCTCGTTAAATCTGGCATTGTTTTAAGCGAGTATGACTGTATTACATTTTGAAATTTCGGCAGATTGCATGTGAACTCCGAAAAAAGTTTAATTATTTGATTGTGCTAGAACTAAGTTTTTAACTGCTTGTATATATTGGGGTTATTTACCATGATCAAACAAATTACAATATAATTGGGGGGTTGCTATTTACTCCAGAGTCCCTGGGGTTAAATGAAACTTTATGAGGTAAAATGAAACATGATTCAATTTGCTGACAAATAGTCAAAGTATAAAATTTTTCATACTCAGTTGCTCTCAGAGACTAAAGTTTTGCACACAACGCACAAATATCAATCCATCGAGAAAAAAGCGTTCACTCCTTTCAACAACATCATATCTTAATGAACATGAGTTTTCAGGAGAGCAAATTTAAAAATTAAAAGTAATACATAACGTAGTAAAACTATATTTCAAGCCACTGATTGAACTTTTTCTTACGCGTAAGGTATTATTCTTATCAGCGGAAAAACTAAGTTAGGATTATATAAAACATTATTCTGCCTGCGCTGCTGTATGCCATCGAAACATGGACGTTGAATTTAGAGACCCCAGAGCTCTAGAAATTTTCGAAAGGAAAGTACTAAAAACTATTTTTTGGCCTGTTCAAGATCAAGGATGCTGACGAACCAGTTGTAATTACGAGGTATATAGGCTTTACAAAGAAGTTCAAGTTACTCAGTCATCCGAAGTAGCAGATTACGATGGTTCGACCGCATTTGGGGAAGCCCTGAAAAGAACCTGACCAGAGTTTACACATTCAAGAACCCTACACTGTAAAAACGATTGAGAAACGTTCCTGGAAAATAATAGGCAGCTGGTGTGCCCAATTTCTTCCAGTAACTAATCTTGGAAAAACCAGGGACGTTTTCCGCTAAAAATCAGTAACCTTTCTGAAATTAACCTTGAAACTTTCTGAAGAAGTGCGAAATCTCATCTGTTAAAGCCAGCCATGTCTCTAGAACCTTCCAGAAAAATTAAGTAGGTTTAGTGTTATTGATTAGAACCTTCCTGGCCAAGAAGGCTCCATAAAAATCAGAGCGACCATGGTCAAAGCTATGCAAGAAAGAACCAACCGTATCTCTTGTCTGCAATTCGTGCCTTGCAAAGCTGTAGCTATCCATTGACTTTTGTCGCTCTCATTAGGAGCTTAGTCAATCTGGACAAGCCGTAAGCAACCTTAGGCCGATACACTTAATAAACATGCTCATTCAATCATTAAACTTCTTGCTAAAAATATTTTCCACAACAGTGAAAAATCTGCACGCGTGCAACTTGTAGTGATTCAGGAAACTTTTTTGTGAAGATACTTGATTTTACGGGGAAATAGGTGAAAACGTGTGAAATCTCGAGACGTTCCACGGAAATAACCAGTAACGTTTCGGAGTTTTTTTTTTATAGTGTATGGGATCCTAAACAAGAGGACTGAGTGATATTGAAAATTACATGAAAACTTTAAATATTACAAACTGGAAGTAAGTTGCCGAGTATCGTTTGAGTTGGAGGAAGCAAGCTGTCGAGGTAGCCAAAACCTACATCAGGTCGTTGCGTTTGAAAGAAGGTATTTTTAAAGAATTGGTGTTTCTTCTCTATTTCATAAAAAGAAGTGAAAGTTTTAATAAGTTGCGTTTTATTTATGACGTTCTTGCACTGAATTTCAAAGATACTGTTTGAATTATCTCAAAATATGTTGTTGTTGTTACTCATTGTTCTCCGTACAATACCGACATAATTGCAAATGGTGTGTTCTTAAGTTAAAATTGGAATGAAAAACGCTCTTTTTTTATGAGCAATACTTTTTTTGGAATAAATAATATTATCATTCACTAAACGACAGAGATGCTTCATGCCTAATGTAACCACGCAACCCAAGATGTGACAGTCTTGAAAATAACGTTCCAAAAATACTTGAAAACGCAAATACGATACTTTTGCTCTCTAACGGAGAAAAAATAAGTTATCGAAATGCAGTTATTGCAGAGATATGCTACTAATTTGTGGCAGTTTAAGGTATAGCTCAAAATTGCTAAACTTTGAGATATGACGTCTTTCAAAGGAGTGAGCGAAATGGACTAATCTGAATTTGAAACATAGAAACTATCTTTCCTTTTACTCCAATTGGCACAAAAACATTCTAACGTAAAGACTATCTACTATCTACGGGACCTCTGGCCCTCAAACAATAAAGGACTGCGTACCAGGCACCTTGCTTTCAGAAGACAACACAATAGATGGTGGTGCATCTATGGATAGTTCGAGAATTTGGAACCAGGCCAGGAGCCGAATAACTTTCTAGTCTGGCACCCCCAGAGGTATCGTTTCACATGGAGGACATAGTGACCACGAGCATATTTAATGTTCATTGCAATCCTTGTATCCTCTCTGCTGCAAAGAAAACTGCTTGGATAATAAAATGCTATATATTTAATTATATTTTTTTCAAGTATTTTACAAGTTCGCCATAAATTCTATTACAGTTTTTTTATTTGGTGGATTATTCAACATTTTCATGATTTTTTTTTTTATGTTTTACAACTTACGGTTGATAACAATCTAGCTTTTATTTAATGACTTCTTTTCTTAAATCGCGGATTATTTTACGTTTTATGGGATAATTTTAATTGCTGGTAATTTATCTTTCTTTTGATGGAACTCTTTGTCTTGTTTAATATCTAGTTTTGTTTAAAAGTTCACTAAAAAGACAAAAATAACGTATGTTACGACCAAGCAAAAAAAAAAACAAGTCTTTAAATATTTTAAATTTGAATGAGTCAGAAGATGTATGTGATAAAGTTTGGTACTAGATTAAGGGAGATACCAAAGATAAGGGTTTGATGAATGAGTGCAGGAAAAAAGGTTAAGAAACAAAAAGTGCTGGTTTATTGTCACAATAAAAATAATATCATATGCCATGATCAAAAAAATATAGTGGTGTGTACATAAATTATAACCATTACTTGAATAATTACTGTTAGACCTTGCTGATCAGCAAAAAGATTAAAATGATAATTTACATATCAGAATTAAAATATGATGAGCATTCAAAAATTATTATACTACATTTACTTTAAACTACTGCAGCACAGTACTTACAGATGATATGGAATGTTACAAAAATAAATCAAACATACAACCTCTAATGTCCAGACGCACGTGGATCGACGACTTTCACTTTTCTAATTCAAATATCATTTTCACAAAAAGAAAACACACAAATCGCCCCGCACACGATTTGGTGAACGGTTGTTGATTTTCTTTGAATGCGTTTTGTTACTGGATAGTTAAATACATTATGGATGCATCAGGATTTCCATTCATGAGCATTGTGCTCATAAGATGCACATGAGCCGGCAAGGGAACGTTGACCGTTCTTTCTATCTTTCCATACGGCGTCTGCAACACTCAGGCGATCAAATCAGGAATCCGGAATCACAAGGAACGTATTGTGCGGTCGCCATCCTACTTGAATTAGCGGAAAAGTTCCAGAGAGGACACCCATCGTAGACTTTATTGGTGCATGAATCAGCAAGCAGAGGCACCAAGGTTAATTTGTTGATTCAAAAAAAAGGAGGGCTCCACGGAAGATCACTCTGTAGCATCGGCGGTTGTTGAGGTCTCGTTGTAACACTTCCAAAATTCTTTTTTACATCATTGCAGCTGAGACTGTTCCACACAAGTTGTGTGCGTGACCCCCGAACACTAAAAAGTGCCGGAGAGTCGAGGAGACTTCTTAACAGAACTACATTCTTGTAGAAAATTCCACTAACTACTGCCGAGTCGGAAAAACTGAGACCACGCCGGAATCTCACAGTTAACTGTGTGGTTGCAGTTACAGGTGGTCGAAACCGCGAGGTAGAAAAAGCTGCTTGGTGGGATAGAGTTATCACATGCGTGGAGGATGAAAATGCAGTTGGGGACAGGTGCAAAGAATATAGATAAAGGAGAAGAACTTTCACTTCGAGACCGGTTTGTAAGCTCCGCAGAGAAAATAAATTACTAACGAAAACATGTTTTGGGACAAAAGCCGACATTTAGGAACAAATTCGTCGCCAACGGTGAACTGGCTTGGCGGAGGGTTGCCATTTCCTCGCGGGAGTCGGGGAGACACACCCCCCATGGAGATTCTAAAGCCTTTTGTATCTGAAGATTTGAAGAGTTCCAGATGTTCAATCGTTCTTCTCTTTTAACTAATGTACTCATTTGCTACTGTTGAAAAACCGCAACTGATACCGCGATTTTTCTCTTTGAGTGGGCCTGGAAGAAGTGTCATCGCGCCGTTCGACCCCTGAGCGTTGTGCGAACTAATGCATCTACTAATCAGAATGAATTCGCCCTAAATTTCCCCTTTTACTGATCATTGAGGGAAGAAACATTATTATTTATTTCCACTTTTGCTGATTTATATCATTGAGGTTGTAAAAACAAAATAACCTTTTTCGTCTGCTACGGGAGTTGTTTTAGGGGAGTATTCTTCTTTTTTTTTAATTTAAAGAAATGGTTTTAAACGAAGAAATAAATTTAAAAGTTTCTCTAGCAGCTCTAGTTTTCAGATAATTTCAGCTGCTTTACCCAAATTATGCAGTTTTAACTCCATTTTATGCATTTCTAAATCAAAGTGTAGGCTTCTGAAAGAAGGACTGCCTCCAGCATGTTTGCTCTGCTATAATCAGTTGGCAGTCTAGTTACATTCAGAAAAACTCACTACATGAAGTAAATATCTAGTAAGTTTAGTAACAAGGCTTCAACGAATTGCGGTCAACTTGTAAGTTCTTGCAATGCATATATTCGCTTTGCGTGATGTGTGACGAATTGGATCTTTGTATGTAATATTTTCAGAGGGTCCGACTAATGTAGACAATAAACAAAATTTTTTGGGGGGTCCTCTACAGTCAAACCTTATAAACAAAAGCATTTAATAAAGAATCAGGGGTGGTAGTGTTCAGGGGGGTGTTCAGGTGTTTTAAATCACTTATTCAAAGCAACCCACACTTGTACACATGAAAAACTAGATAAATTCAGGAGAGTACCTTAATTTTCCTTACATAGAAACTGCAGCAATTTTAGTATTTTTGGGGGCTCTTAAAAATTGGGGACCCATGGCCAACAGCCCTAATTGGTCCTGGTTGGTAATTGAGCTCTGATTCTTTTGTATAATACACTTTGAATAAAAATTCCATTATTTGTTTTTCATTTGATCTATGGATGTAACTTAAACCCATGTAACAAATATTTCAATGTTATGTTTTAGAAATTTGAGCTCCTGCGCAAAAATTGATGCCCCGTAAGAAATGCTTTGGTGAAACGGATGCAACGTGGAAAATGCAACTTCAGACCGTTTAGTTACATTCATTCCAATAAAAGATTAAACAAAAAATAAAATGTGTTAGCATCTCACCCCTCCCCCCCCCCCCCCCCCGCACACACAACCGTACTCCGATTTCCCTGCTTTCCTTAACAAGGAGGAACAAGCGAAGTCTTAATTACATCGTATGCAATACTTCACACTTCACTGTGGCATTTTACGTAGAGGTCAAGTCCACCGAGAAGTTAATCGGGTCAACGAGAGAACATGAACCAACGGGACCCCACCTTACCCTAGCCTTGTCAAATAGAAACGCAGCTAAAAGGGAGCTAAGAAAATACGAACCTGTACAGCGAAATAAATGCGGTGTGCTGATCTTCTGACAACAAGCTTTAGCTATAAACTATCTGAATTCTATTTAACGTGTAAAAAAATCACCTAATAAAATAAGTACAGATTTTAGCTTCTGAGAATTCCTATGCAAACTAAGCTCTGACACGGGACATCTTGTGGCTGCATAAAGTTTAAAAATTTCATACGACTTATTCATACAAATGTATCGAAATTTATTTTGGATTTAAAAAAAAATGTTGAAAACTCTCATAACTGTCTCTCTCTCTAGTGAAAGTCACTAGTTATTCTTTGTGCGGACTCGTCTCCAGATTAGAGGTGCTTTAAATGCAGTTTTACCTACACGGGTATGTACTAATTTGTGAGGTTTATTTTATTATTTTTTAAAAACTTTTAAATTACTCAAAAAATCATATAAAAAAAAATTGTTTCTTTTCCCCCTGTTGAGAAAAATAATTTTTTGAATGAATTAATGCACTTACCAAAATAAATAAAAACACTAAAATGTCAACTTAAAGAAATAATTTTCATTGTCAAAAAAAAAAAAAAAAAAAATCGTCTGCGCATATCTTTATGTAGAAACATAAATGACTTCGAGTTCATTCGCCGAAAACTGAATACCTAAAATCCAACTTTACCGTGAAAATAAAAAAAAGTCATATCAACAATAATTATTTCACAGTTAAAACCATAGCTGCGGAATCGGAGTCGGAGTCAATCTCATTTTGGGATAAAGTAGTCGGAGTCAAATATCCAATGATCGGAGTCAGTCATTTGTCCTCCGTGTAAAAATTTTTGCCAAAGCTACGAAGTCAGAGTCGAAGTCGTTGAGTCGGATTCCGATTAATTGTCGGGCACAGGAGTAGGAGTCGGAGTCATGTACCCCTAAATTCTCGGAGTCGGAGTCTGGAGTTTGGCGTCAAGAGCTATTTCCAACAAAATTTGTTTGAAGTAAATCCACCTAACAAGTACGGAATCTACATTGACTTTCAGTTTCCCCAAAGGCGCTAATGTTAAGGAATTTGCACTGTTCAAAATTGAACGGAAAATTGTTCAAATCAAAAAGATATTTTATATACAAGTTTTCCATCAAAAGCTTTTCCCTACGAAGTTTGAAGCTAATTCGCCTCACATTTCGGAATTTCCTTGAATTTCCCTGTAGGCGCTGTTAATTTTTTTTTTGAATTCTTCAAAATTGAACAAAAAAATAGTTCAAATCGAAAAGTGAAATATGGGAATGAGGTGTCCTTGCCGAGATCTTTCGAACAAAAAAAAAGTTTGTTCGAATCGAACTATTCATTCAAAAGTTATTAGGGGGGGGGGGGGGGGCAGACCGATAGACATTTTTCCCATCTCAATACCCTACTTTCCAATTTTTAATTTTTCGATGTTTATTTAATTATTTTATTTATTTTTTACTTTTTTTTTTGTTTTTCGGGATATTTTTAAGTTGCATTAAGCCTTCTTTCGTCTTTTTCTGATTTTTACCGGGGAAGCAGGCTGAAACGTTAGATTATTCAATAATATATAGACATTTTTTAAAGTGTACGAAGACTTTTGTCAGATAAAATTTCCGGCACTTTTTGGTTTTTGATTTTTAAAAATTAAGTTTAAATAATTAAAAAAAAAATTTCATTTAGTTTTGTTGAAAATTGATCATAGATCTTATAATTAAATACCTATTCCGAAATATTAATTCTAACCAGTGGATAGGGTCATATTTCATTGAAAGTCGTAGGTGTACGAACACTTTTGGGAGCCACTGTAATTATGCATCTCAGAATACCATAGATTGCAATGTTCTGTGTCAGAGCTGCTTGTTCTGCGATCTTACTAGTTAGTCGGCTCATTCTGACCTGTAGCTCATTCTGCTATTTAACCCAATGCAATGTTTTAAAATGAAATCTTTATTAGGAAATACTGTAGCAATGCGTATTTTCACAAATTATGACGTTTCTTTTTCATTAAATTCCGCATACATAGTAAAAAAGCTTTGACCAAGCTTCCAAGCAGCAACGCTTTAACTTAAGAGGACTCATCAGACAGAAAATTTCTAGCTTTCGGAAGAGAGAGAGAGAAAGCTGTAGCGTTTTCCTTCCCCTCTACGTGGAGCGGCTGACAGGTTTTGGGGGGACGTCTTCCCCTCTATGCTGTCACCGCTCAAAATTTATTGGCAGGGGAAGAGGGTCCGTGTATAGTATTGGATGACCACATACAATTTTTGCGTTGACTCTTTTAGCGCATTTTAGTTTCGACCGAAATCTTCTACACAATCGGTGTTTTGTGCCTAAATTTCCTTTCCTTATGCACTGAAACTCGAAATTTTGTTAATTTTATATTCGTTATTTGTTTTCTAAATTTGATTTATTAAAATGCTTTCACATGCTACTTTTTATGCACAAGAAGAAGAAGGATATGCAGTAGGAGCATTAACATTTCGTTTTCCTTCGAAACGCAGCATTATCAATCTGCAAATCAAAAGCATTTGCAGGATTGATAAAACAAATTATGGATCACGTTGCGATTCGAATTTGGCGCTCTTGTTCATCAAATATTACCGCATCATTACCGCCAGCACCAGGCAAATGGGCGCGAAATTCCTGCAGTCTGGCTGAACTCACCAAAATGAAACAATTATTCAAAATTTGAGGAATGTGCCAAAACAAGGCCCCCACCCCCCTCCCAATTTTAAAGAAACGACTTAGACTTGAAATGATATTTTCGAATAAAAGCAAAACTGTTACTTTTGAAAACAGTTATATTCCAGTACTAGCTCTTACCCGCGGCTTCGCTCACGTTGATGTAGTTTTTTTCAATTGATTTAAGTTAATGGTCATTACAGGCAGAGGTCAAATAGTTACCAAAAAATTGTTTGTCTCTAGTTTCGTCGACATTTCAAATTGTCTGTCCCCTTAAATGTATCAAAAGGTATGATTAAAACTGAAAATTAGGGGGAAGGGGAGTAAATGAAATGTCGGCAAAACTGAGAAGACACCCAAAAATCACAAAAAATAAATCACGAAAACGTTCAGGAGTTGCAAAGAAGTCATGGGTAATTCCCAAAACAAAACCTATTCGAGTGAGGTCAACTATTCTTAAATAAAGTGAAACAGTTCCCTTATAATACCGATCTCCATCAAATGCATAATATCCAGCGCTACACCGGCAATCTAAATTATTGTATAATGCAGGGGCGGCATTTCACCATTTCATTTGGAGGGTCGAGTTTCTTAATTATGTGTAACCCCAAAGCGAAACCATACACACATTAGCTAACAAGAAGTTGTCATAAAATCGGTTTAATATGAATAAAATTAGTGTTTAGAAACAATTAAAATTTTGATTCATTGACTAAAAAGTTATCATACAAAATATCTTGCTACTAGAGTTTTTATACCTTTTGGAAAAGTTATAATGCTTGATTTTTGGAATTCGGAAGAACAGGGAATCATGTTACTAATGTATCAGTGCTCAATGTCGTGCTGTTTTACCAGTTCAGCTAACTGGAAAAAGTTTTTTTTCCCCCTTTGCGCTTCGAAAATATTTCTCTAACTTCATGAGACATTAAAAAAAATCTTTCTCTACTAGCTGAGCTGTTTGTAATAGTTAAAAAATAATTGAAGTATTACAAAGTTATGTATGAAAACACTTTTTATATCTTGCTCTTCAAAATCACCCAGGCTACTTCAAAAACTGTGAGGGGCTTAAACTTTTCATGATTGAATAATCTAGTCATGTCGGCGCTCTCAGCTTCAATGAGATATCATCTGCCTCCAGTTCTGTTATTCACTATTCCAGACTGATGAGTCCATAACAAGGGCGAAACTGCAGTCTCTGGATGTGAAAACCATTCTGTCAGTATATTGCTTATAATTTTTCTTGCCTCATGCTAAAAATTTTACTCACAGTTGAAACATTTTTTTTTTTTGTTTTCAAAATTCAATCCAATCATATAATAATCCCAGCCAATCATACAGAAAAATAATTATCATCAAATCTTGTGTTAATTCCATTTGAAACTGAATCTATTACTTCATAGAAAATATTCAAAAACCAATGTTTAACTTCACATCATCATGTGAATTTTTGTCACTTTTTTTTTTTTTTTTTTTTTTGCGCCTCTTTAAAATCGACTCGGAGGAAAAATTTTTTGGAAAAACTTCACGATTGATTGAAATATACATCTATAAAAAATCTATTTTCAGTTTCAATTATAGATTCAACTGTGGTTGTATGGTGCACAGATCAATTGTAGATTGAACTGTGGTTTGAATAGTCGAGTAGCGGATTGAAGATATAAATTTTGATAGAGTATAAAGCATTTTTCAAAAACCTTTTCCCGATGCAAACAAAGTGGATAAAAATTCAAACGAAGTCATACATCCTAAAGGGCATGAGCTTTTTCACCATTGAAAGAATCGTTTTGCAATAATTCTTCCAGTCGTCAAATCACTGCTTTGAAGTTATAGAGAAATGTTTTTATCGTTTTAACGCTTGAAGATTATCTTGTGTCACTCCGCGATTGCATAATTATAGAGCCCCATAAAAGGTATTTGGTTGATATGTCTTTTTTTTATTCAATAATCACATGCATTTTTAAGAAGTTTCTATGAAAGCATCATAATGTATTGAGCAGCTGAAACGTGTTTCGAGCAGAAGAAAGCGATGAACACTCATTAAATAAATATACACTTAAAAATGAGAGTAAAAGTGAATGTAAAATATCAAGGAATTTTTTTGTGAAAACCATGCAGCCACACCACTTTTCACGAGCCTTGGAGATACCATCGTTACACTGGGCACACAAGTGTGAAATATTTAGCCTATATGAGGCAATGTCTTCTTTCGTTAAAATTAACCATTGTTCTCTGTCAGTTGTCTATGTTGTGAAAAAGCCGAAAATACTTCATAAATTTCTAAGTCATCATCCAAATAACGAAAAACACTTTTTCTAGTCTGAGAATGTCTCGAGTTTCATCAAATAATTGCTGAGAACCAGCGAGATTTCCTTTCATGAACATTGATTTCCGACTTACATAAATTGAATTCACCCACTTTCTATCATTCTGCTCAAAAAATTTGGGGGTGCGACCGCCCCCTCTTGACCCCCCTATTTGCCGCCCCTGGTATAATGTATAACTTCTTACCGTAGAAATCGTCCCAAAATGGGATCAACAATGATGCTACCCGAAATGTTTCCAATAAACAGTAAAAACTTGGCAATTGTATGAAATTGTGTGCAAAGACAAAGTAATGGAAGTTTTTTGCGCTGTTTATGAATTTGCGAATTAGTTGGCGAATTATTTTACGTGTTAACAAATTTAAAGAAATATTAAAGAAATGGCGATATTCGGTTACATGGTGAAAACCGAGAAACACAGTACTGCGTAGTCTTTAGCTTCAAAAACAGCGACAGTTGAAAAAAATGCCAAATGCCTTAGCTATTGAAATGATTCCACAAAAAAAGTTTGGCTAGATTCCAGCTGATCGATTAAATATACCCAGTCAATACAAATAAATAAAAAAAAACTATTAATTGCCTCAAAGTTGCATTAAAATGGGAAAAAAAAATCAGCCAAATCCATGTATTATTTGCCAATCTTGTGCAAAAATCTTACTTCAAGATTTGACTTGAGAAAAGCCTTGAACAGTCACGAAAAGCAAAGATAGTCAACAATACAATAGTCGCTATCGACAGGGAGTTGAGATGATACACTAAATATTGTATTGAGTTAAGGAAAGCCTTCGAACATGGAACTAAAAAGCTCATAACTCGTTTTTTAATTCTACTTAGAAATTTCGAAAAGGTGCCATCTTCAGCAGAAAAATCAGAGCTTTCGATGGACATATAATGTTAATATGTGCAAGTATTTTTTCAACCCCATATTAGAGAATTTATACTAAAATTGTGTTTTATTGCCTCCCAAAGGGGGTTTGCCCCCCATAATGGGACGAAAACTACCCTATGTGTTATTCTGATGCATAAGCTAAATTATTGTGAAGTTTCATCAAAATCCATTTAGTAGTTTTTGCGTGAAAGAGTAACAAACATCCATACATCCATACATCCATACAGACAAACTTTCGCATATATAATAGTAGTAAGATTATTTTAATCTTTTGCAATCTATATTCTGTAGCATTTGATCTATTTCAGCCTCTGCTTCACATTTTAAAAGTCGATTATGAAAATTACGTTTAAGAACTTCATTGGCCGCTGCGACACCATCGTTAACTTTCTAACCAGAAGTCAGTAAATTTAATAATCAATTAAATTTATCCTGATTTAATTAAACACACTGGTATGATAAATTATAAATTCATTTGTAGAAACGTGAATCGAAATAAAAGTAACGGAAAAAGAATGATTATGAAAATTTTTCCGCATTAATTTCCATATTTGTCAAGCTGTATGGGAATGACAGAATCCTTACCCCCCCCCCCCACACGCCACTTATCGAATTATCAGGGAACGTATTTTTCAGACTTGAAACATACTGTTTTAATTCATAGGGTAAATTTTAGAATTAGTAAAGCGTTCGAAAAAGAAAATCAAATTTGTTTCTGAAGTTTTTTAATCAGAGATTGCAATCTTGAATCATTACTTACCTTTTTTTTTCAATGTCCTTTTTTTCTCTTTTCGAATTTGTGCGTAGTAGTTGATTTATGTATGTTTTTAAAAGCAAGAGTTTTGAATAAATTTCAGGTTTTCTTTTCAGATTTTTTGTTTACGCTAAATGTTTCACGAAAAGAATACTAATGAATCGAAACAGTGTAAAAGTTATACCATAAGAACAGTGGCACCCAACCTGCGGCTCGAGGGACACATACCATCTGTGAAGTTGATACGTGTGGCCCGTGGTCTTCTTTAAACTCAACAAATCGAAAAGCACGTTTAATGAGAACGTCAAAAATTGAGCTAAATATTCAGAATTGGTTTCTGATAAACTGATGCAATTAAAAAAAAGATGCATCAAGTAATGATTACATCAATCATTGGTTTTGAATTTTCATTCCTTTTTTCTCGTTTTCACATGTAATTAAAAAAAATGTTGAACATTTTCAAATTTTAGTTATTTTCTGAACCGCTAGTATCATTTTAATATGAGGTGTGGTCTCAAGTAGAAAAATGTTTGGCACCACTGCCATAAGAGATCAAAAACTCATCAAAAATATTTTTTATTTCAGTATGAAGTATGAGTTTAATAACTTTATTTCTGGAAACACTTCTGAAAACAATTGCAAAAAAATGTCCCCTGTGGCCCAAGCTCGCTTATTATAACTCCAGTTTATTACGTTTTATCTGAAGTTTGGATTTTTAAAAATTGGAAAGTTTTGTGTATTTGCATGAAATGAAATTACATACCTTTCCTAGCATCCGTTTTATTTCTACCTACATTCGTAGCATAAGATGGGAAAACGCAGAACTTCGAGGCTGTTAAGAAACCTCTCTCTAAATGATAAAATTATGTGCTCAAACTTCACAATCATTATTTTTTACATAGGTGAAACCAAATGGGAGAGTAAAACCAATAAAATAAAAAATAATAAAAAGGCTTATTTTGGACCACTCTAATTTACCATGCTGTTTCGTATAAGCTGAAAAAGATGCCATCATAAACAGGGGCGGATACAGAAAAATCTTTTGGAGGAGACCCGAAAATTGAATCCCCTCCCCCCGCCTTTTCGATGTTTAACAACAGAGTTTTGATGACTTTATTTTTAATGGTTTTGCGGTCAATGAATCTACTTCTAAATATAGGAATATTATGCACTAATATATTTTGAATGTGGACGGAAAACATCTTCAACGTTTCAAGCCAATTAAATACTAAACCCAATTTAATATCACCGAGATGCTATACAATGAGCGGTTTTAATTAGGAACATTGAGGGAAATGTTATTAAATAAACCCATCTCTCATTTGAGTTTTATAAATTAATTTATATTTTAACTACAAAATATTATTTTAGTAAGAAAATCATAACTTCATAAAACATAAGTTTTATTGAAGAATTCAGAAACTATTTTTGTGTGAATTTCAAAGCAGTTACTGATTGTTTTTAAAGTCATGACACAGTTGAGATAACACATTGTATTCTACATGCCGTTTCCATTAATAATCATGATTTTTCCAAGAAACTACCATCATGTGATTTCTATCATTTTGCATTTTTTATGAGCTGAAAATGAAATCTATTATTTGGCAAATAACTGCCTGGATCAAAATGACTTTTTTAGGCGAACCTGCACATTTTTTTTTTAATGTTAATTATTGATTCCATAAAAGAAGAATTAGTAGATGAATATGGTGATAAACATTCCCTAGAATTCGAAACCAGTGAGTTAAATGTATTCTGCCACTCTGGACCTCTGACTCTAGTATTACTTCTTTAGCAAACAAGAATGCTTTTATTCGAAATATGCTGTGTGTGTTTTGTGCCAATAACCTATATAAAAAATGCAAAAAAGAATTCAATTAAAAATAATTAACAAATAGTTAAATTAATTCATCCCTTTGGGGGGGGGGGCACCCCTAAAATCCGCTACTGATCATAAACTTATGATTTGCTTTCTGACCCGCCGTAACTCTTCTAGGTAAGCATATACATATGTATTTTTTTTTTTAATGTTAATTACTAATTCAATGAAAAAAGAAGTAATAGACAAATCGCGATAATATATAACCCTTGGGTTTAAAACCATTGAGTTACATATCTTTTTTTCTTACTATCCTTAAATTCCAATAATACTCGAAAAGCAAACAAAAGTGATAAGGGTAAGTTCAAATTTTCTTCTAGGTATATTCAAATATTCTTTCCTTTTTATATAATGTAATAATTTTAAAAAATATATAGTTACATTGTGACAAAATTAATTGAAAATTATTTAATGGGTGAGTTTAATTAATTTTATCCCTTCGAGAGAAGCACGTAAACTCTCAATCTCCTCCCCCCCCCCCGAAGATTTGCAACTGCATTTAAATCGTGATGTAAATACTTTTAAAGATTAAATTTTGTGTTTATATACATAATTTTACAAAAAAAAAACCCCCGCAATTATTTATTAAAAAATAAGCAAAATTAAATTTATGTAAGAGCGTCATTTTTGCCAGGTTTTTTCCTCGCAATTCTCAAGCGAAGGAAAAAATCTTTCCAGACAGCTCTTTAGGACAGTCGATCTGTGGAGAAGCAGGTGGAGAAGAAACACGCCCACAAGTGGGGTGCTGACCGTTTCCCCGAAAAGACCATAAATCACTTGCGTAGAGACGAATCTCGTACCTTCGTAAAGGGGGATGGAAATTTTTAGTTTGTGAATTGGAATAGGCTCACCATTTATTTGATTACTGTTGTTCTATTAAAGCTATCGGAAATATTTTAACATCTTTAGAAAGCTGAGATTATACGCTATGCTTCTATTTTTTTAAAAATCCGAATACTCCTCCTGGTTCGTCAAAAATTCACCTTTTCTCAAAGTTCAACTTCAAGTTTGTATAAAAAAATTTTGAATTATTTTAATGAAAAACCGCAAAAATAGAAGCACTCTATAGTCGTCACAGATTAAGTCAAAAAAAGAAAAGTTTGAAAATCTCAATTTCCCGATGAGCTATCGCAAGAATGAGAAGACATTCTGTCCCGTAGGTTAACATAGGGATTCGAAAACCGGGAATCTGTCTGATGCGGCCTCTTAAGAATTATTCCACGTAAACATTATCAGCCGGTTCGATGGATGTCAACAGCTATGAAACGATTGTTAAAAACGTATTTTCATTACGTTAAAAATATGAAAATAAAAAATTTAGAAAGAAAACCATGACTTTCTTTTCTACTTAAACTTCGAATCAAGATATTTTAGTATTTTAACCATGGAATATTTTCTTGTTCATTCCTGCTGTTTTTTTTTTTTCATTTTGCAATTCCATTGTCGTAGAATGAAACAATATGGTTGACTGTCCCACGGACTATCTGTTTTAGGAATTGCTCAGAATGTGTTAGATATCGTAAAAGTAGCCTAAACCATAAATTGAACAAACAATATGAATCAAATTTTATTTTGGCGTCTATGTCCTTAGTATCTGCAAATATACCTTATACAGCGCAACCTCTCTGAGCAGCCACCCCTTCGTTCCGCAAAATTTCGGCCGTTCAAAATGGGTGGCCGCTTTAAAGGGTTTTCGTTACAGTTGCAATGTTATTCTATATTACGCAATATAAGTTAGTGTAATACATAGAATGAAATTTGAGACTGTTCTAAAATGGAAATAGTATATTATTTAATTATTGTTTACATTTTTTCGAAGAAAGGATACAATTTGGGAATAAAGTTTTCAATTTTCTCCTACAATTGTTCACAAAATCAAATTCAAAATGTTGCTTGTTGCAATTCAAATGTTTTTCAGTTCAAAATGACAAAAAAATTGCTCTAACCAATTTATTTATCATTGCATCTGAGCAGATTTCTAGTGAAATGTAGTGTTGTAATTAATTTGTTACCCTGACAACAATAAGAAATGTAGTGATATGGAAGCAAACTAATGAACTAATCATGTAAATATTCTTATTTTATGTAATAAAGTGTTTCAGTGTATTATGAATTTTATTGACTCAAATTTTTAATGCAATCTTTATTTTTGATGCAAACAATACAATTGGGAAAATGAGAATACATACCAAACTGATTGAAGTCAAGGTAAATTTAATATAAAAGGAAATAACTAATGAAATTGCCTATTGATCATTAGAATATTAGCTCTATATAGGCTGTGGTACACATTACGTAGCATAAAAAACATTGTTTTACGAAAAACATTGAATCATTTCACCAGAAATGAATTGAATTTGTGGGATCAAAGCTATTTTTTAAATTAGACATCTTTCATTACTTTTCATCATTGAAAGACTATCACTCATTATCATGTTACCGACCTTTGTAAAAAATTATTATTATTATTTTTTATTTTTTTTTTTGCACAATCTAAAACATTTTCACTTTTATTAGATTCTGTTGAATTTGTCAAAGTGAAGTTTCAGTACGAGTTCTCTCGAGTACATTTCGGGACGAAAATAGTTTTAAACATGAGTTTTTAATTGTTTCCATCCAGGTATAACTATTTTGAATAGTTTCGTACGGCGAAATGGATCAAGCTTATTCTCTTCCTACTTAATCATGGAAAATTATCGAACTTTATCGAATATCGGAGCAACTTGCACGCTTAATAAGGGGACCCACTAATGATTTTTGGAAAACTGCTGAATGATCCTAGTCGTTGTTACTTTTTAGGAAACTCTGTAAAGATACATTTACCGGGCTTTCCCCCTTCCCCATCTCTCTTATTAGTTCTGTCTTCTCTTCCTTTCCTCCGAAAACACCAATCACTACCCATCACCCCCAGAGGCACGGAAGAAAAAGCTATGTCCGTAAGGTTAGTTCCCCCCCCCCCTCCCGGAGATCATCAGTGAAATTGTTAATGAGGTCTAAGGATATCAATGGTGCAATACTGTACTGCCGTGTGCAGGGGAAAAGCAGTAACTGCAAATTTTTCATTTTTGATTTTTTTGCATTTTTGTCATCTATTGTGCGTTATCTTTACTGTACAAGCTCGCTTATTTGGTTTCCGCTGAAAATAACGCGCGAAAAAGACGTCTAATTCCAACACTTTCCTATTGTTAGCATTAAATCCAAAACGCGTTTCTTCAAATATCTTGAAAAATCATTTCTGCAGTTACTGCTGTTTACCTGCACAGGGCAGTATGATAAGGTTTAAGGCGAGCTGAACGATGGTTTTTCTTGATCGTAGGAGGTCTGTGATGAATTTCCCTACTGAATGGAAAACTGGTAGTCGGCCCCGCTTAAACGAATACCGTGAGTTCCAAGAAATATTATTCGAATCAGCGGGGAAATTTTATTTATTTTTCCTGATTGACAACGTTTGTCTTAAAACGTTATAATAAATCAATATCTAAGTAATAGAAGAAACATGTTTTTTATTAAAAAGCGTTTTAAATAAGCTAAGTAAATAAAAGTACGTATGAAAATTATATGTCACTTACAACTATGGGTAGTGAATCTTTGTTCCGACACCTTTTTTCAGTTAATATTTTTTGGAGACAGTCCATAATAGTGAATTCCTTGCTCAAGGTATTTTGGGAGCACCTTTCAAACTTCAATTACCGTGTTTTACGCAATTAATATCTATCAATTTCTTATCTTCTGCAATGTTTATATTTCGTTGTGTTTTTTAATTTAATTATCAACTGTCTGTTGGTAATGGCAACGATAAAAGAAAATAAATAGAATAGTGGATATGCTTTGATGGATTATGAATGTTTTTTCCCCCGCCGGTTGTTTGCCGAAAAATACAATTTTTAATTTTTGCTTCAGTAATTGCTCTTAATTAATTTTTTATGTATTCAAAAATTTTCTCAGCTAAAACATATGCGAAAGCTGATCACTATTATTCGATTAACCGGGGAAATTGTTCGATTAAGCGGGATCCCTAACATTGCGAAATGTCTAACATTGGGAAATATTCGGTTCCTGGAGATTTTATTCGTATAAGCGGGGTTTTCGTTTATCCGTTACGAGATAAGGCGGGGCTGACAACATTGTGTTTCCATTACGATCCAAGTGCGCAGAACAAAAATTGACTTATTTTGTAAACAAACAAATAACAGAATTTTTTAAAAAATACCAAGAACTTTTCATAATGAACTCAAAAAGTACAAAATAATTTTTCTGGGTCACAAAGGACAATTTAAGAATTCCTGTAGTTTTTGAAAATGACACCACAAACGAAGAAAAGTGCGGCTCATGTCATGAAGAGGATTTATTATTATCTAGCTTTCAATCATAACTTTGAGTGTTGAAACATGCATATTTTTGTTATTGGGAAAGTTTGGTTTGAAATGACTAGAACCGCACTTTTCTTCATTTGTGGTGTCATTTTCGTAGAATTTTCGAAAAATACAAGAATTCTGATCTAGAAAAGCTATTTTGTCCTTTTGAGTGCATTATGAAAAGTGCTTGGTATTTTTAAAAACATTCTGTTCTTTTATTCTTTTTAGTGTAAATGTATTTCAGAAATAGAATAATTTTACCCTCACGTTTTTAATATAAATGCTCCCCACTAAAAGGGAGAAAACCTATGTACGTGTCTAAAACTTTAAGCAGTAGGCACTAAAATTTAATCCTTGTTCCTCTGTAGGATTTATGTTTGCTAATTTCATGATTGCTTCAGAGGAGCCTTGATTCAAAATTTTCATTATGATTGCTTTTAACATTAGTGTTGAAAGGCAACAAAATTTGTAACAATGGGTTTTATATTTAAACATTTAATGAGGAAATTACATGAAACTTGGTTTTCCATCTTAACTTAAATAATTATTTTATTTTAGAATTTTATTTTTTCAGCGCTAAGTTGTACCTTAAGATTAAGCAAATCATTTAGTGAAATCCCGAAGTCTCTAAGTAGTCTAATAGCAGAGATATAAGAGAAACCAGGTCTCAGATTTCTCCGAGACAATGAGGCCAAGTATAATAAAAGTGCTTAAATAACAGAATTAAAAAAAAAAAAAAATACTAAGCACTTTTCATAACGCACTCAAAAGGACAAAATAACCTTTCTGGGTCAGAAAGGACAATTTAAGCATTCCTGTAGTTTTCGAAAATTCCAAGAAAATGACACCACAAACGAAGAAAAGTGCGGCTCAAATCATGAAGAGAATTTCTTATCATTATATAGCTTTCAATCATAGCTTTGAGTGTTCAAACATGCATATTTTTCTTATTGGGGAAACGCTTTTTGTGTTCTCAAGAAGCATTATGATATTGAATGCAAAATAAACCTAATATTTACTCTTTGTTAAGCTTTAGTAGTTCAAAAAAAAAAACTCTTAAAAGTGTTACATGACGTTGTGTATTTATCTCTGTACTTTTTTGAAAAACCTTCTTCATATAAAAACGCTGTCCGAAAAGGTGATTTTCAGGAAAAAGTTATAAAGGTCACTATATATGTGTCGTGGAAAAGGTCTGCGTACTGATTTCTAGTTGATAAGGATACAATGCGAACATTTATCGCTTGAAATCTGAAGACTTTTATTGTCTTAAAGTTAAAATTGCGGAATAAAACGCAAATGCGTATATTCACAAGGAACGATAAAATTAAAAATTTTAAAAACCTCCGATTGAGTCGCAACTGCAGAATCAAGAGGGAAAATTGAAAATCCTTTTAAAAGTCTTATATTATTTAAAATCAAAGTCAAGTATTTTTTTTTTTTTGCTATTAAATTGAAACTGGCAACAGATAAAAACTTTAAATCACTGCTTTTAATTCCCTTGTTGGTCAACAATGAATGGGGTCGTTTCCAAAATTTTAAAAGTATTTTTTTCTGAAAGAGCATGCTTAAAAACACAGGATCTGACAATTTTTTAAATAATTCGTTTAAGTTTAATATTTAAAAAAAATGCTAAAATCTGCGCGCTTTCATTGTTTACATTTCTTGTCTATGACATCACAAATGATGAAATGCCATTCTGTGTTGCCATTCACAGAGCAAAATATTTAATTCGCATCTTTACTCACGTGTATTGGCAACGATATGGTTAATAGCAAGCGTAGAGCTCAATTTTAATTGGCTTCTTGATTATCATAACGTGGAAACGCGGTACAAAGATGCGTCAAAGAGCATCATTTGTGACGTCACCAAGACCACGCTTTGTTTGAAAAATCGGACATATTAAAAAATTAATTAAAAAATAACTGTTGGAAAAATGAAAGAATTTTTTGGGTTATGTCATTTATTTATTTATTTATTTATTTTTGCTTATTCAATCAATTTTAGTGACTAAAAGTATTACTTTTGACTGAAGGAAACAACCCCATTCGGTTTTCAATCGCGTGAATAAATGCTTAGCGGTTATCAAAATCTGCATTAAAAAACGTCATAATTCGAATTTTATGAAAGATAGAAGCTCCAAACACATTTTATCAGAAGGCGGAAAAAATTTCTCTTTATTTTGGTATTAAATTTTAAAATTTTTAACTATGTTCTCACTGCAAAAATCGCGAAAAACATTTCAGAGGTTTTTAACTAATATCTTCGTTAATTAATGTCATCCAAAAACACAACCTAGCTAAAAACACTCCCGATCAACTCCCCTTTCGATTTTTTTTTAAATTTTTTTTTTAAATAAAGCTGTCCGTCCATTTTGGCGCTAAAGTGCGACAGACAGATACACACACATAACGGGAGCTCAGATTTTAAGAAAATGCATATATCTTGAATAATTGCAAATTGCTTATCTCTACTATATCAGTGATATAATTGATTCACGTGCTTTAAGAAGTACTACGGAACTTAGAATTGGATATGGAGAATGTCCATCCGTCTCAATTTTTCAGGCTGGCCAAATTGATTGAGAAGGTAATTCAATAAATGATGAATTACTTTTTTTCGAAGATCTTCTAACAATTGTTTTACAACAACATGAGGGGTATTTAGCAAGTTTGGGAACAAATAACAGACGTGTTTAGCGTTTATCAAAAGTCTAGAACATTTTGACTGCAAAAATCCACAGTGAAAAACACACGAACACAATGAAAAAGTATGTTTTGGTTTTTCCAGTAACTGAAATAAAATATTTAGATTTCGGATGTTTAGTTCTGATGTAAATTAGTATGCTAATTAATTAATATGTTGAAGTTTGCTGATCGTTTATTTAGTACTTTTGATATAAAGTTATCTTACCAACCCACTAGTACTCTCATTTTAGAATTAAGAGAGGGGGGGGGATATGTAAGAGGTAAAAATGTCGCGTAAAAATGAATAAGTGAAAGGGAGGGGGGGGGGTTCACAAGCGGTTTCTTTATAATATCTGATACCAGGGTCCACCGACTGATGACAGGCCCTGGTGTTAAGCAAATTGTGATTTAAAAAAAGGACAAAAAGAAAAAAAAATTCGAAGTGAAAAACAACGCATGTTTTTTTTTTCCGGCAAAATTAATTTATTTTAAGGATTCAAAATTTTTACTCGTTTCATACTTTTGCGCCATTCTAATTTCGCCCCAATTCTTTTAAATCACGTATCGCTAACGTAATAACTTACGCTTGACGATTCTACAATGACTTTTTTACTACCCTTTAGCAATGAACCATCGTACAAATGAGGCTTAATTACCTCCCTTTCAGCGCTTCCGCAGAGGGGAGAGAAGAGAGAAAACATCTTCACCTCCGGATTCGCATTGCAAATGCAGCGACATCAGCATTGGCGATTTAGTGCCTTTTCGATCATTCAAGCACGCTTTTTCCCAAACTTGTCTCGCCAACCTGTTCCTTAATGTCGGCTTCTTGGTCGAACCACTTTTTCGTCAGGGGTCGAAAGGAAGGTTACATACGTTTCTACCGGAGTGGAACATCTTTGCGTGTGAACTATCTTTGCTATTACTATGTATCATCAAATCGGTGTCTGATCTCCATCTGATTTTTCGGTGACTGTTACTGGCAGTGGCGCCGACTCCATGGGGCCTGAGGGGGCCCGAGCCCCCTCAAAAATATTTTTGAGGGGGCAGAGCCCCCCCAATAAATCAAAAAAAATTATTAATTACATTACGCTTTTTAAACTCATAAATTTATCTTTTATTTTCCTTATTTGAAGATAGTTTACCTTGTAAAATACATTCAGTAATGAGTTAAAACAAATAATTATTACGGTTGTGTAAGCAGGTTAAATGAAAACGAGTGGTGTGAATAATGATAGTGTAACAGTGCTGCGAGTACTGTAAAAATTTGTCATAGTGCGCGAATTACGGGTCAAGTCTGTTGCCGGTGGGCAGCGCTGCGGCGCGCTCACCTAAGTGTTGCTGACCCGGAAAAAATATATGAGAGCACACTGTTATAACCAGAGGTGCCAGCTGGGTGCGATTTTCTGCCGTAGGGTGCAAAGACGGAGCCACAGGGTGCCACAGAGGCTAGGAAATATTGTTCCGATATCTTTTAGCACCTCAGTGGATGAAAGAAGGTAATGAAGGGCCATCAGCTCACGCAGTAGCCAATAGCGACTCTTTTCCTCCGCAAAGGTGCCTCGCTCGCACATGCGCTGTGCACTCCGGCATAAGTTCAATTCAGCCACTTTAATGGCGGACTACGATGCTGCAACGTAGTTGTTGGTACATTAAATTTTCACATTGAATAGACAATTATACTGGATTAAAATTCCACATTTCTGGGACAAACCTTCAAAACCTTGCGTAAGTACAGGCATTTAATCATGGTATAACATTTAAGGCTTTCCAACAGGCTTTTAGTATTTTCAGAGTTGTGTTTCAACAAAGTAAACTGAGTACTGCTTATTGTTTATAGTTAACCGTTTTAACATAGTGATGTATGGCTTTTTTTATCACGTGTACTAATATATAGTGTTCATTGTTGATTTCCCCCAAAATTGTTTATTGTTAGCAATACGAAATAATTAATAAGTAACCGGGATGAAAATTCAATGATGTAACTAACTGCTACAGCAGATACACTAAATGTCTTTATCTTCTCAATAAAATATCTGCGTAGACGTAGCAAAGAAAAAAAATAGCTTTGAAAAGAAATCTCTCTGTGTGTTTCATGCCATTACTCATTACGTGAAAATATTTCGTTGGTGTTATTTCAAAAACCGAATGCAGTGTCAATATGTTACTCTTGATTAAAATATTTTGAACGCCTGCATTTTATGAAACGATTTGATTTTTCCGTGATTGTAATATAACAATATTTTTGGCCGTGCTTGTAAATTATCCATAAATGCCTACACACTTATTTTTTAGTATCATGCTATAGTAAATGTCAATATCATTTAAAACTACTGAGCAATCCAAGGGTATTTATGAAAGTTAGAACTCAGATAGAGGAATTGAAGTCATGAACATTTCTATATTATGTTGGAAAGTCTGAAATGTGATCAAATGCCTTAAATGACAAGTTTTAATCCAAAATGAATTCAATGTGAAAAAAGTACCAAGACTTTGTCTATCATAAACCCAAACAATAAATAGAACACAATAATATTCAAAAACACACACAATAGGGGGGAGGGGGAAGAGGATCTACTGTAGAAATCAGTGAGGGTGCCATTTTCCTATCCGAAGGTTCCTTCTTTTCCCCCGCGCTGCCTGTCTTTTAAAAGGTGCCCATTTTTCGCCCTAGTAAGGGTGCCATTCTGGCTCCGTATTGGGTGTCGCTGTGAACAAGCGTTTCACCCCTGAAAGGTGCCAAACGCAACCTGTAGTTTTAACAGTGCATGATTTGTATATAAAATGGGAGGCGTGATAATTTTGAATACTTTTAGGAATTGTGTTTAAAGGAAAACCTTCACAAAATGATGATCCTTCCCTTCCTCGGAATCGACGTATACCAAAGAAGTGAAAACAACGAAGGCAGCTCACCGCACACTTTCAAAATCCAAAAGGAATACAGTTGACTCCAGCTACTTTTGCGAAATGGCTATAACGCGATTTTTTCTCCAGTATTCAGACCTAACGCGAATTCCGCACCCGCAACACGAAAATTCTCGGGAGGGAATCGTGGTGTGTTCGTATCGGCTTTGGCTACTATTTTTTTTTTCTTTTTTCATGAATGGATCTTTTTCCTTTTAGCATCGCTGAGAGTGGAAGTTCCTTTTTCATTTTAAATGCGAAAGTTAATGAAATATAATGACACCTAAGAGCGCTGTTTCATTTAAAGTTTGTGAAGATAAAAGGAGAAAGTTTCTGACAATTAAAGAAAAGCTAGAGCTTCTTGAAAAGCTGAAGCTCAACTAAAAAATGCGTTGAAAGTAGCACGAGAATTAGATATGAGTGAATCTTCCTTACATACAATTACAAGTCAAGAAAAGGAAATCCGTAAAAATTCACCGAGTAGTGTCTTAGTAAAATGCAAATATTTATGAAAATGGAAACTGCTCATGTATTGTGTACAAATATCATTAATGGATCGACTGTTCAGTACAACTAAAGTGCTTACCGTATACCGGTTTATTTTTTCTTTCTTTCCCATTGATCATTGATTTTGTACATCGTAGCAGTATTTTATGTTGAATAAAACGGTATTTTTAAAAAACAAGTAACATTCAGTTCTTTATGTAAGAAACAGGAATGTAAAGTTAGAGTAGAGTTAAGAGATGGTTTTTAACAGTTTGACGGGGTGTTTACAAGTGTCTAAAATAAATAGGTACGTTTATAAAAAATTTTACACATACCTTTTTCCACAACGCAAAATTTCGACTTACGCGAGGGGTCTTGGAATGCATCCCTCGCGTAGGTCGGGACTCGAGTGTACTACAAGGCAATATACATTGAGGTTTGTAAAATGGTGCAATTTTGCATTGTTGGGCGATTTACATCAACTGGACGCACACAGGTCATTGCAGTTGAACAAGAGTGCTTGCTTTTATTAAACAAAGGTGAAACATTTTGAAAAATCAACTGAGTTTTTCAAAAGTGACCTAGACATTGAGAGACTGCGTTTACGCTTGAATATGTTAGCCGATATCACTAATGAAAAAACAACTGGTCTTAAAAAGCATGCTTAAATTAAATTACCTTTTTACAAAAATACTGTGTGTGTTCGTATTTATTTTTTCCTTTTTTCAAAGCCAAAAAATATGTGTCGGGCTTGTCGACTTTTCGGGGTTCTAATGTTGATTATATGACTTTAAAATGCTTTAAAAAAACTTTAAAACTCACTATTTTTCATCTCAGATTTAGAAAATTTCCTGCGGCATGCCCCCTCCCCCCAATATTTTTTAAGTCGGAGTTTCTGGGAGTGCCCTTCAATGCAAGTCAAGCGCCGTACCTTTTCCATGCCTAGCTACGGCACTGCATGACTCCCCATAAAATAGAACAAAAAAATGTCTCTTACTAAGACAAGTGGCATGATCTAGTTGAACCAGAAAAATTTGTATACCAATTTTTGGATTGTTTTACTTTGAAAACGCCATGTCACATACTGTTTGTTTGTTTAAATTATACACACCAGAAAGTATGTAAATTGGCATTTTCAAGGCACAAAAAACGACCTTTCTTTGGGGGGGGGGGGTAACCTCCGCGGGGTTACATAACCCCATAAACCCCCGGTGATGACTGGCCCAGCCCCCTCAATAATTTTTCCAAGTCGGCGCCCCTGGTTACTGGGACTTTTTCGAAATTGAGCAAATAAAAATAGAGTTAACAAATTCAGAGGATCTAGAAGCAGCCAAACGTTAGATGATATATGTAGTTTCATGGGAAAAGAATAGTTTTAAAAGTCTAAATACATTAAAAGGCTCAGCTTAGAACAAGGGCGGATTCAGGGGAGGGTCAAAGGATCAGCTGACCCCTATGTGGCATGAATTTTATTTATGAAAATTATTAAACTTCATTTTTACTTCCTTTTACAAAAAAGGAAGTATTGTATTCGCGAAAAATTTTCACTCAAAAATCGGCCTTCATTTCCATTTTTCTCACCCCCGAATGAATTTTGAGTTTATTTTTCGACCCGACCACATGTGGATATATGCCTAGGAACGTACAGACACCAGAAATATCCATTTTGACGACCCCCGAGTTAATTACAACGAATTTTCTTGTGACGTCCGTATGTACGTATGTATGTGCGGATGTGTGTATGTGTGTATGTTTGTATGTATCTCGCATTACTCAAAAATGGTATGTCCTAGAAAGTTGAAATTTTGTACGTAGACTCCTAGCAAGACCTAGTTGTGCTCCTTCAATTTTGATTGCATTCGGATGTTTTTAAGGGGTCTTTTGCCCCTTTTTGGGGGGAAATCAGGGTTGGATTTTTTGACGTCAAAAAGGTATTTTTGCCGGGACAGTGGAAAAAACCATGGCAAAAATGGAAAAAACCGGCAAAAATGGAAAAAACGGCAAAAACCTAATTGCAAATAAAGTAGCATTATAGTGTTAATCAAGAAATAGGGACAATATAATATAAATAATGCACTTTAATATTTTAGTTATGTCTCTCCAAGTTACTTCTAATTTGTAAGGTGAAAAATAAATAAAAAACAAATGTTGGGATTGCAAAACTTAAGATTTTAAATGTTTGCTAAAGCAATTTTTTCAGAATGAGCCAAATCCTTCAATGCTAAAACAAAGAATGTTTACTTAAGCTTAGTAAATTAATAAAAAGATTGAATTCTAATTATATATATATATATATATATATATATATTAATCACTTTTTTTCTTTTTTGGATCCCACTAAGATTTTTAAGCTATTTAATTAATAACAGAATATTTACTTGAATATAGAAAAATATTAACTTTTCCTCACTAAAGAAATAATGCATTTAGATGCAGTACAGTACGTAAAGATTTCTGCACACTAGTCGCAACTCTTCAAATGCGTCCAGCAAGTTCTGCTGCAATAGAGATATTTCTCAAATTTTTCTTTTGTACAATCAAAAATACAAAACCGTTTCTTAGTTGCTTCTCTCACAAAACTAGTTTATTGCTATGCCATGCTTAAACAACAAATAGGTTTTGATCAAGATGGTATAGACTATGATGATTTAAGTGATATTTCAATTTAAAGAAATGTGTATTTTGCTTTTTAATTACTTTTATTTCTTTTATTTTATAATTGTATCTAGATTAAGTATACTTTATATAGATATTCAGTATTCTGTAAAAAATGCTATAATAAACAAGCTAATTACATTTTCAATGTAAGTTAATTATTTGTCTTAGATGTTACAAACTGAAATTTTGTGTTAATGTTTAAAAATTTAGAAATAAAAATGCACCATAACTTTAAAAGTAAATTAAACCTTAAATTTTTTTTAAACTATAAAAATAATTAAAATTTTATCAAAATCTTTTCATGCTTTTACTTTATATAAAAGGTTAAGGTTTAGTTATATAAAAGGAAAAAAAACTGTCCGTAAGTTGTTAACACAGTCTATTTTTGCCACTTTGGCAAAAACTGGCAAAAACCTATTTTTGCCGGGCGGTAAAAACCGTGGTTTTTTCCATGGTTTTTTCCGCCCCCGGCAAAAACATGCCAACCCTGGGGGAAATCATTGTTATTTTCGATGTAAACTCAAGTGGTGTTATAATTTGTCGGACATTTGGCGATATATCGCCAGTCTTTAGGTCGCCAAGTTTTGGGCGATTTTTTTTAAATGTTAAATTTGATTTTAATTTGGCCACTGTTGGTGATATTTAGAGAGTAAACAATTGAATCACATTAAAATTGCCAATGATGGGGAAATGACGTTAAATTGGAGTAAAAGGAAGTCATGTGATGCACACATCAGCTTGTTTATGTTGAGGTATAACGCTGACCATTCAAACTTGACCCCCCCCCCCTTACAAACATTTCTGGATCCGTCCCTGGCTTAAAACATGCTTAAGACATCGCTCTCTAACCTGAGAGCAATGTCTAAAGCATTGGTTTCCTAGGAGCGAATCGCCGACCTTCGGCGTCGCTTATCGCCGAGAGAAAAGTTGATTCTTCTGCGCGCGCCCGAGCGAAATCGACGTCGTGAGTGGCCACGCCGGAATCACTTGACTTTGATTTCAGCGTCACGCCGAGTAGCGACGCCAAAGCTCGGTGATTTCGCTTCTAGAAAACCAGGGCTTAAAGCATGTCTGTGACTGGGGCTGTCACCCAAAGTCCAAAAATGACGATTTTCAGGTTATCACTGCATTAGAGGAATTTTATACCGCATCGAGTTTTATGAACAGAATTCCGTTAAAAAATCCTTTGTAGTTATTTACCAGTGTTAAGAGGGGATGAGTCCCAACCTTTGAAAACACCAGTTTTTACACTCTCCTGAAAAGTAGTGATAGGTGACTTACGTTAATCTAGCTTTGAGGTTGAAAATTATCTGTTCAAAGAAATAATCTTAAATACTGAAGAGGAAATCGGTGGAGTAACAGGGGTGCCCATCTCCCCCCCCCCAAGTTCAATGGCCGAATCCCCCCCCCCAAAAAAAAACTTTTCTCAACCCTCTTTCCTTTTTTTATTTTTTTTCTCTCTATTTTTATTTTATCAATTTTTTATATTTTTTATTTAATTTATTTTAAAAACATTTTTATTTAATTAAATTTTTCAATTTTAATTTATTTGTTTTTAATTATTATTGCCATTATTATTTTATTTGAAAAGTTGTTTGCTATGCCAATGACATACACACACAGACTCACGAATAAATAAATGAAATGAAATATAAACAGAATAAAATAAAATAAAATAAATAATTTGAATTAGAAATAAATCATTAAACAAATGAATATGAATAAAGTTTTTTAAAAAAATTTAAAAAATTCCCCTCCCCAAAATTTTGATGGCTGAACTTGCGCCATAATCCCCCCCCCCCCTCCTGTGGAGTAAACAAGTGGAGTAAAGCAGCAGAAAATCAAAGCGGTCGCTGCTTATCCCGCTCACAGAATTTAGAAATTCTCAACAATAAATAAATAAATAAAACACTTTCGAAAAGAGAAGAAAGAGAGAGAAAGAAACTAACAAACAGCCATTTCAATTTTAAAGACAATTTACAGCTCTTGCTAGAAGGAGGTTTTTGAACTCCGCAAGTTTAAATTGATTTTCTCAGAATTTTTAAAGTGGAGAGTTTTTTTTTTTTTTTTTTTTTTTTTTTAATCTATGCTTGCTATTCACAAGACAAGAAACCAGTCACAGAACCTGTTTAGTTGCCACCGACTCTTCATCAATGCCCTTATAATTATTTTTGTTTGTCTTGAGACGCATTTTTGCAGCAAGACACTAATAATATAAACAACATTGCAAGGAAAGTTCCTTATCGCAGCTCTATCCACCATTTTCATTGTGTGACGTTGTTTTTCAACTCAGTAGTGCATCTGATTCATTGGCAAATTTCTTCTAACTTCATCGAAACGAAATCACGTAAATAATTTTGAAACTAAATAAAGTGTTGAAAGCGATGAAACTATTGTTTGAATAAACAGTGGTTCCAGAAAAAGAAAGAAAAAAAAATATTTATATTAATTTGAATTTTTGGTATCTTGAATTCAAATTATGTTTTTCACGAACGTGTGTGTTTGTGTAGGCGCATGTGTGTATATGAATGCATGTGTGTGCGGGTTGTGTATGCAGTGCTGTGTGTGTACGTGCGTGTGTGTAGGCGTTCGTGTGTGTGTATGTAGGCATATGTGTTTGTGTCTGTGCGCAGGCATGAGTGTGTGTATGTGTGTGTAGTGGTGTGTGTGTATGTATGTGTGTAGTGGTGTGTGTGTATGTATATGTGTGTAGTGGTGTGTGTGTGTATGTATGTGTGTAGTGGTGTGTGTGTGCATGTATGTGTGTGTAGTGGTGTGTGTGTGTATGTATGTATGTGTGTGTAGTGGTGTGTGTGTATGTATGTGTGTGTAGTGGTGTGTGTGTGTATGTATAGGAGTGTGTGTTTGTGCCTGTGCGCAGGCATGAGTGTGTGTATGTGTGTGTAGTGGTGTGTGTGTGTGCAGTGATGTTTATGTGTATGTGTGTAGTGGTGTGTGTGTGTGTGTATGCGTGTGTATGTAGGATATGGACGTTTTAAAAACAGCTATACAGTCAAACCTTGTTAAGACGACTTCAAAAGGACCTTTAATATTAATTTGTCTTAACCATAGTTCGTCTTCTCCGAAAAAAATGAATAGCGTTGTGTATAAATACTATAGGACGGGGATCGCAAATGTAGGCTAAGTAGTAATTCGTTTTAGTAGTGATTCGTCTTAGGCGTGTTTGCATTAATGAGGTTTGGCTGTGTTTTCATTATGTCCCAAGTATGAGTCAAGTTCATCATAACAAAAACTAAGACACAAAACTTTTAAACTTAAAAAATAGCAATCGAGAAAATTGTATGCAAGAGAAAAAGAAACAATAAAAAATTCCGACAAATCCTGCAGTCTTTTCATCCACAAATTTACCTCTTTTGGATTATTATTTATTATTATTATTATTATTATTATTTTGTAGCTCCAAAACACATGTGATGCAGTTCTCTTCAAACTTGTGCGATTTATTTATATCTTATTTTACATGTCTGCAAAAAAAAAGGTATTTCTTTAGATGCTGCACGTAAAATGATGTCACACTTTTTTTAATCCCTTGCCCCCCCCCTTTCTCACAAAGTGTCACACTTCACCTCAACGTCCCCCCCTTCTCTTGTCGCATGTCACGCTACATTACATAAACGTATTATTATAATAAATGTCACAATTGTTATAGCCCCCTGCCTCGCCCTTGTTACGAAGTGTCACAAACTCAAAGCGTCCAGGTCCGTCACCCCGAATATTCTACAGGAGTGGGGGTGGGAGGGGGGGCATACTCAATGCAAATTTTGCCGCTAAACTACAAAAATTACATTTACTTATGTTAGGAAGCATTCATTTTTCTAAGCGGGGGGGGGGTAGGGGAAAATTGAGCCCCCCCCCCAAATGGGGACATCCTTTGCGAACGACCCCTTATCGAAGAAATTGGTACCCGATAAAAAAATCTGTTGAAAAACGTTTCTGCTACGGGAATTTCAAAGACAGAAACGAAGAAAAAATCATCTTGTGGCAGAATATCTCTTTCCTCAGCTTATTTCTTATTCCTGATTTTTTGAGCAATCACGATTGCTTATTGCTTTCATTTGACTGTTTTGATGTGCTATCATTTTATTTTCTCACCAGCACCCACTGCAGCATCACCGTAGACCGGCTCCTCACGATGCTGCTCCTATAGCGAAAACCGTCAATATCCTACACTTACACGCATACATACATGCACGTACACACACACATACATACACACACATACATACACCTACACACACAAACACGTACGCACACTCAAACACATACACACGCATACATGCAGACACCTACACATACACCTACACCCACACACTCATGCCTGCACACAGACACAAAAACATATGCCTACACACACAGACACATTACCCCCCACACACAAACACTCATACACACAACTCCCCACACACTCATACCTGCACACACACACACCTATACACACACGAACGCCTACACACGCGCGCGTACACACACATCACTGCATACACAACAGGCACACACATGCATACATACACACACACGAATGCCTACACACACACCCGTACACACACAACACTGCGTACACAACATGCACACACATGCTTACATACACACACACACGCACCCACACACATGCGCCTACACAAACACACACGCGCATACATACACACATACGCTCGTGATTGCGAAAAACATAATTTGAATTCAAGATGCCAAAAATTCAAATTATTTTTATTGAGCAATCACGATTGTATTGCTTTCATTTGACTGTTTTGATGTCCTATCATTTTATTTTCTCACCGCCACCCTCCGCACCATCACTGTGGACAAGGCCGCCTCACGATGCTGCTCCTTTAGCGAAAGTCGTCTCCAGGTTGCATCCATGTCCTACACACACGCGCATACATACACGCACGTGCAAACAAACACATACACACACCTACACACATACATAAACACATACATACACCTGCACACATAAATAAACACATACATACACCTACACACATACAAACACATTCACACACACACATACATACAGACACCTACACATACACACACACCTACACACAACTACCCACACACTCATGCCTATACACACATACACATCCCCCCCCCCACAAACACTCATACACACAACTGCCCACACATTCATACCTGCACGCAGACACAAACACACACGCCTACATACACACGCAGACACAAACACACACGCCTACATACACACACACACACACAACTCGTGATTGCGAAAAACATAATTTGAATTTCAGATGTCCAAATTCAAATTTTTTTTTGTCATTCTTTCAGCGTAACTTTGGAGTCGTATTTGTTCGAGAGCAACCTTTCTGAATTCTATAAAATATAGTGCTTTTATGGCTACTGGTGCAAGACACTCGAGCGGAGGAAAAATGTTACAAGGTGATAGTAAGGAACATTTTAATTGGAATAAGATGTAACAGGAAAGAAAGCAGATAAAAACCTCCATGAAAGCGAAAAAAAAAAAAAAAACAGCTGATGTGTGCATCACATGACTTCCTTTTACTCCAATTTAATGTCATTTTCCCATTGTTGGTAATTTTAATGTGATTCAATAGTTTACCCTCTAAATATCACCAACAGTGGCCAAATTAAAACTAGATTTAAAATTAGAAAATAATAATTAATTTGAATTTTGACCTCTTGAATTCAAATTATATTTTTCGCAATCACGAGTATGTGTATGTAGGCGTGTGTGTTTACGTGTGTGTGTTTGGGGGGGGGGGGGTATGTGTGTTTATGTCAGTGTGCAGGTATTGTGTGGAGTGTTTGTGTGAGGGGTGGAGAATGTGTATGTGTGTGTAGGCATATGTGTTTGTGTCTGTGTGCAGGCATGAGTGTGAGTAGATGTGTGTAGGTGTATGTGTAGGTGTCTGTATGTATGCGTGTATGTTTTGAGTATGTGTATGCGTTTGAGTGTGTGTGTGTGTGTGTATGTGTGTGCCGGTGTGTGTGTATGTGCAGTGAGCGTAGATCTGTGTGTATGCAAGCAGGCGTATATGTGTAAAGGCTTTGTGAATGAGCGTGTGTGGCGCGCGTGTGTGTAGGACATGGACGCCATCGACCAGGAGAAACGGATTCCAAGAGACAGTGCTCGGAGCCGCCCCTACAGAGGCCGGTGGGCGGTGGTGCTGATGTCCCTGGTCCAAACTGAAAAATTAACTACAACATCAAGGACGGTCAAATGAAAGCAATAAGAAATCGTGATTGCTCAAAAAAAACCCCGCCGAATTAGTCGCCAAGTTGGCGACAAAACTTGGCTACCAAAATACTGGCGGTAATCACCATTATTAAAATAAAATCTTTTTTTCTCCAGGTATCCGGTGATCTCCAACTAACTAAAAAATAATTTCCTGCTTACAAAAATAATGAAGCAGCGGTATGTATTCACACGAAATTTCCTGAAACCATTAAAAGTCGGTTCCCTTCTCTTATTTGCTCTTCTCCGAATAAGTACTCACTCCCAAAAGACAAACTTTCCGCTCTGTTATTATGACCTTCGACCGGGATATCTTTTCTCAGAAGCATTCCCCATCATTTAAATTATATAGTCGGTTTTTTTCTTTTCTTTTTACTTCCTTTTACAAAAAAAGAAGGTATTGTGTTCGCAAAAAAAATTTCACTCAAAAATCGCCCTTAATTTCCATTTTTCTAACCCCCAAATGAATGTTGAGTTTTTTTTTTGACTCGACCACACGTACATATGTACCTACGAACGTATAGACGCCAGAAATATCCATTTTGACATTTCCCGAGTTAATAACAACGAGTTTTTTCGTGACGTCTGTATGTACGTATGTGCGTATGTGTGTATGTATCTCGCATAACTCAAGAACAGTATGTCCTAGAAAGTTGAGATTTGGCACATAGACTCTAAGTGGGGCCTAGTTGTGCACCTTCCTTTTTGGTTGCATTCGAATGCTCTGATTTTTCTTAACTACAAAAATTCCGTCATTGTTATTAATAGCCCTCCCCCCCACCAGTCAGTCGACCCCCGAATTTGCTTCTCCAAATTTGACGAAGATAAACGTAAACAACGGATTCGTATAAGGGAACTGGCGCACTCATACAGTGATTTTTATGCATGGTTTACATCCGTTTTGGTATGTGGTTTTTTTTTCTTTTACGTCAGAATATATCTTATTTTCCTTTTCTTTCGGAAATCATTTTAGTTTCGTTATTCTTTCTCCCTCTCCCTCCCCCCCCCTCTTAGAGTTACCGCGGACGCCAAAAGGGGCACGCCCTACAATTTGAGAACCGCCGCTTTATCCTAATACGGAAAAAAAAGTAAATCAAAGTCAAGTTCTTCACGATCAAATGAAATGGTGGAAAAATGAAAAAATATTCGTGGAAAAGCGTTGGGAGGGGGGGGGATAGTGTGTCGACAAAGAAAGGAGACGAGACAAAACTGGCGCCATCTTTAATGGGTGGGTAACGTAGAACCTGAAATATATTGGGAGAAAGGGCATTTCTTTGCATGCTTGGAATAATGCGAATATTCTTATTCACTAAGGTATGGCTCACTTGGTGGCAGTTAGCTAAAAGTTTAGGAAATCAGTGAAACAGATATCAAGCTGGACAATGGAAAGCTTTCGCTATAGCAAAACCTTTTTGCTTCCTTTTACAAAAAAGGAAGTATTGTATTCGAGAAAAAATTTTCACTCAAAAATCGGCCTTGATTTCCATTTTGCTCACCCCCGAATGAATGTTGCGTTTTTTCTTTCGACCCGACCACATGTGGATATATACCTATTAACCTACAGACACTCGAAATATCCATTTTGACGACCTCCGAGTTAATTACAACGAATTTTCTCGTGACGTCCGCATGTACGTATGTGTGTATGTGCGTATGTATGTCGCATAACTCAAGAACGGTATGTCCTAGAAAGTTGAAATTCGGTACGTAGACTCCTAGTGGGGTCTAGTTGTGCACCTCGCTTTTAGGTTACTTTCGGGTGTTTTTAAGGGGTGTTTTTGCCCCTTTTTGGGGGGGGGGGAATCATTGTTAATTTCGATGTATATTCAAGTGGTGTTATAATTTGGCAGACACTTGGCGATATATCGCCAGTCTTTTGTCGCCAACTTGGCGAAATTTGGCAAATTTTTTTTTTTTAAATCTGGTTTCACCATTACTGGTGAATTTAGAGAGTAAACTATTGAATTGCATTATGAATAATATTTGTTTTCTGAGAAAAAGACGGCCTTTGCGGAACAATGATCGCACAACAAGCTGCATGTGAATACTATATAAAATGAAATTATATTCAAGGAGCATATCGAGAAATTGTCGTTTCGTGAGTATTTTCAGAATCGGGTATCTGTTGTGTTCTAACCGGGTAAACAGTAATTACTTATATCACACATCCTATATGAAAAATATGTGTATAAACTGTGGTTCACTGCAAGGCCGTAACCAGGATTTTGTTTCGGGGGGGGGGGTCATAAATGCTCGACAAAAACTCACCTGTTGCTATTATTTTTGAAGCATATTGCGCATTGGTAGTCATATGGCTTCGGGGGGGGGGGACGGCAAAACAGGAAAAGGAAAAAAAATAGGAAGAAAAACAGATGGGGGGGCATGATCTTATTGGTTTTTACATTTTTTCCTTCGAGAGAAATTTTACTGAATTTCCAAGATAAAGTTTATCAAATGAGAGCAAATGTTTTCAGAAAATTAATTTATTATTATAATATTGTAACGATCCGGTGCAACTTCCAACTTTCTTGAAAGGACGACACAGTTCTTGAGAAGAAAGACAGGAAATTTATTTACACTATGTACAGGAAAGATCGTCAACAACTGCTAAATTAATCATCAGCAATTAAGCAAATATCACACAACACCGTAAACTCAACGGTTACACACGTATTTACTTCCAAATACGAAAAACAACACAGCGAAAAGCCTCGCAATAAACAGAGCTAATACACTCTCAGTACAAATTCTCAATCGAAACTAAAACTCTTTATCATGCATAACGGCTTTTTATACACACCGAAAGAGACCTCTCAACTATTCCAGAAAATGCTACACCGTTCTACACTTTCTTATTTCTTTCCATTCGCAAATTTTATCATTCAGAAATGAGGGAACCGTATACTTCTGCCGAATATACGGGGGCTGCATATTCATTACAGGAAACTATTTACAGGTTACGTTACTACAATAATTTTAGATGACAGATAATTTAATAAACGCCAAATTTAGCTAGATTACGACAAATTAATCACAAAAATAACTAATATTTACAGAATTTGTACAATATCATTTAATCAACATTCTATGACGTACAAGTTTTGTTGGTTCAAGAAACGATGTGTGCTGTCGCAATTGCCAAAGATACCAATGACATGAAGATGCTTAATTGGTCCCTATGTTGGACATGAAATAGTAATACTTGTATGTACCACCAATCACTTTTCATGAGATCATAGGATCAGGAGCGCCCAAATGATTGTAAGGGCGGAGAAGAACTAGGAGTATTTTTAATGTTTTGAAAAACATGCCAAACTGACACTGGGTTTGGCATCTCATTTTATACGCTCAATTTATACGTCATGAGAAGGATTTTGACAGCCTTTTCGGATGCCAATATATTTTAGAGAAGCAATATTTACGCTCTGCAACTATAACCCATTAAAAACATGTATATTGACAATAGAATCACAAAGAACGAGCTTTTGAATCCTTTTTGTTCAGAAATTATGACATTCTAAAACCCAGGAAAAAGTTTCTCCACTGTGTTTTTCTTGCGACTTTGCATGCGTGCTACACAAAAGTTAATGAACTCAAATTCTTAAAAATGCTAGAACATGTTGAAAACCAAAAGTACAGTCGGACCTCCATAATCGAAGTAGCAAACTGCCTGAAAAAATTCGATATATAAAAATTTCGATATGGAAAAGATCTTATTTTATCATAAAAGTATCCTAAAACAAAAGCTAATTTTCGTGTATGAAACTCAATTTATAATTTATACGAGCATGGGATTAAATGAAAGTTAATGATCAAAAAATTAACAGAAATTACATTTTTACGCCAACATATATCTTCATATTCTTCGGCAATTCAACTTGATCGCAACATTAGGGGATTTTCGTTTTAACAATGCGATCGAGAGAAAAGTAAAAAAATCAATCTACTTAACTTGAATGATTTTTACTGAAGCTAAGAGGAATGGGAATGATAAATCAACATACAAAAGGTATAACTTGAAATTGATTTTACTGTGTTACTGGTGACAACTAAGATTAGAAATAAACTTGAGGGAATTTAAGAACTTCAGAACGGAACAACGACTTAACTACACACCTTTCAACTCCAGATTCCTTCCGTAGCAAACTTTGGTGAACATAATTTTCTCCTCTAACCTTCATTTTTTATGAGACAAACAGTCTAAATTGAAAAAAAAAAATCTACGAATGTCTAGAAAAAAATTTCGTTATATAGAGATTTTTTCGATATATAGAAGCAATTTCTCTATATAATGAACAAAGAAATTTGCTGGGATTTCAATATATAGAAAATTTTGATATGTGGAAGTTCGATATATGGAGGTTCGACTGTATTTCAAGCCCTTAAAATTTCAAGCTTCCAGTGTAATAAAATTTTCCACAAACTGCTCTTAAACATGGCAATTCGTTACGAGAGACAGAATTTCGAACTCATTTTTCGTATTCTTAAACAAAAGAACACCATCGAAAAAAAAACTTATTTTGAAAGGAAAAAATATGTTCTTGCTAATGGTTTTAACGAAAAGAAGATGCGAGGACAAATTTGAGCTATAGCGCTTTGAAAATAGGCTATTTTTCACTTGAACGGTTTTGATCATAGACTAATAATAAGAGTAGACCGAGCTATGGCAACCCTTTTGCTGCTCATAAACCAAACCATGTGACTGGTGGATATCCTAGCAACAGCGGGCGTTAATCGTAGCAGACGATTAACGCCAACGCGAAATAAAATAAATACAATTGATGGAACACGGAAGAATGATCTTTTATGGAGTCCGATTTGTAAATTTGTTATTCTAAGTTGTAAATATTTTGTTAATATAGTGAGTTTTTCGTTTAGATAGCATTGTGCATTTTCTTTAGTCAATTTCAATAACTCTCTAAGCAATAAAAGATGCAAGCGACCAAGAAGAATCAGCAAACAGTAAGATTTTTACCTACAGTTTCAATTTAAGATACCGATTAGTACATTTTTGCGTTAACGCAAAACGTTTACGCCATTTCGTTCACGCCAACGCTGACAGCTCCAAATGAAATAAAAGTTACCGAAAATTGATCAAAAACTATTACTAATGTCAAAATAATGCATAACTAAAAGAAAAACAGTTCAATCTCTCTGCACCTGGAAGTTTTTAATGAAAACACATTGTCTTAAAAAATACATGTCGAGTGCCAAACTATAGATAATGCTGCCATCTAGCAACCATGCTGCCAAAGTCTTCGCCAAGCCCTTCCACTAGTCACATGATACATCTATGAACCAATTTTCTTTATCAGCAAGAATGAGAAAGCTCGGTCTACTCTTATTATTACTCTATGGTTTTGATAGCCACTTTGGATGACAATATCTTTTAGAAAATAAATATTTAAGCTCTGCAACTGTAACCCAATAAAAAACTAGTATTTTTACAATAGAACCACGAAGCACGAGCTTTTGCATTGATTTTGTCCAGTTTTTATGACAACTCAAAAATCCAGGAAAAATTTTCCATATCGCGCTTTTTCCCAAGTTGACGTGCATGCTACACAAAATCTAACAAGTTCAAATTCACAAAAATACTTGAATATATTAACGGCCAATTGTACTTTAAGTGCCTAAAACTTCAAGCATCCAGCGTGATAAAATTTCCTGTAAACTCAGTCCGAACTTGACAATTTGACACAAAAACCTGATCCGCCATTTTGGAGCTCATTTTTCGGAGATCCTAGATCCTCAGGATTTGGATCTAGGAAACTGAAAATTTGCATAGGTTAGTTTCAAAGATATCTCTACACCTCCATAAAGTGTCATCCAAATCAGAGATGGTCGAGTGGGGACCCCTAGGTTACTTGACATGGAATGACTCATGTTTGGGGGGGGGGGGTGTCCACATGATTTGATCCGTACAAAAAACTATGTAACAAAAATGCAAACTGAATCACTCATAATTCACATAAATAGTTATTATCTTCATAAAAAATGAAGAATCAGCTATTTAGTCTATATCTAACTTTCACGAGTTCACCATTTTGATTCCATCCAAAATAACCTCCAAAATTTAAACCCCTCATTTCAATATCCCAGGCTTATTTTCTTGTTTATTCTTTGCAACTCAGCCTGTGAAGAGGATTTTCGCCCCTTCTTCTTTGTCACATTTTCCATGTATCAACTTTTTGAGAGGGAGAGAATTGAAGAGACTATGTTTATTCACAACACACACAAACTAATTTATTTTCTACATACGGAAACAGTATACATGATGGGCAGCCAATTTGCCCTTTATCCCGAATAGCGGTCAAGAGATATCCATAAATTTATCCCGCTATTCGGTCAGGAGATTTTTTTTTGCAGTCATGCGTTCATAGCTGCCTATAGCCATATGAACTCGGGCGCTCTCATGCATCTGCGCAGAAGTCAATCGCGTAAAGCCCCATTGCGCAATTATGGGGATCCCGAGTTATTAATCTTGGGATCCCTGTCAAGTGTTACGCAATGTAACCACGTGGAGCATATAATTTCTTACAGCTTGCAACCGGCAGCCTTGCACCTCAATCTTTGGGATGTCCTGAACCTAAATTTTTGGGAGGGTGAATTTTCAATTCACCTAATGAAATGCTGAATTTAATCGAATGATAACAAAAATAATAAAAGAAAAAAAAATGAATTTTGACACCTTGAATTCAAATTATGTTTTTCGCAATCACGAATGTGTGTGTGTATGTAGGCATGTGTGTTTGTGTAGTTAGGCATGAGTGTATGGGTAGTTGCGTGTATGTGTGTTTATGGGTGTGGGGGGGGGGGAATCTGTGGGTGTGTGTATGTGTTTGTGTGTATGTATGTGGTGGTGTGTGTGTAGGTGTATGTATGTATATAGATGTGTGTGTAGGTGTGTGTGTGTGTGTGTAGGTGTATGTGGTGGTGTGTGTGTAGTTGTATGTATGTATATAGATGTGTGTGTGTATGTGTAGGTGTCTGTATGTATGCGTGTGTGTGTATGTGGTGGTGTGTGTGTAGGTGTATGTATGTATATAGATGTGTGTTTGTGTATGTGGTGGTGTGTGTGTAGGTGTATGTATGTATATAGATGTGTATGTGGTGGTGTGTGTGTAGTTGTATGTATATAGATGTGTGTGTGTATGTGTAGGTGTCTGTATGTATGCGTGTGTGTGTATGTGGTGGTGTGTGTAGGTGTATGTATGTATATAAATGTGTGTGTGTATGTGTAGGTGTCTGTATGTATGCGTGTGTGTATGTGGTGGTGTGTGTGTAGGTGTATGTATGTATATAGATTTGTGTGTGTAGGTGCGTGTATGTATGCGTGTGTGTGTAGGATATGGACGCAACCTCGAGACGGCTTTCGCTATAGGAGCAGCATCGTGAGGAGCCAGTCCACGGTGATGCTGCAGAGGGTGCGGGCGGGAAAATAAAATGATAGCACATCAAAACAGTCAAATGAAATCTGAAAATATAATTATTGAAAGCCGAAATAATAATTATTGAGCAATCGTGATTGCTCAATAATTATTATTTCGTGCACGCATGTACCTAATAAGGAGACATCTAATAAGGAGAAAAAAAATATACACAAAATATTTTTAAAAGAGTTGCAATTTTGCAATACCCCTCATCATTTTCCGAAACAATAGGACAAATTTACCGAAAAAGAAATTTTGAGGGAGGTCACATTCAGTAACCTCCCATCGAGTACCCGTGCTTCAGCACAAATCCCGCCTTTATTTATCAAAAATAATAGGAAGTGACGTAGTTTTAGCGTCACGAACTAAACCGCTCGAACTCTGGCCGCTCGGTGTTAAAATCCCTAAAGGGAACTATTTTCCTCCCTCAGGGAATAACGCTACTAAACATTCCATTCTCTTTCACTGAACGACAGCAGGAAACGCTGAGGTAGAATTATGTATCTCTGGAATGCCGCTTCAATTTTTCCCTACCGAAGTGAGATTTCTTATCGTTCATGCTGCCATCTAGTGGATAAATGTAGGAGTATCAATCAATAATTATTATGAAAATAAGGTTGCAAAGCCCTATTAATGGCGGTTCTCCTTATTTCTTTTTTTTTAGTATTTATTTATTCCTTACTAGCGGTACCGCACGGCTTTGCCCGTAATAGAAAAATTAAAAGTTCTTTTGGTTCGCCTGTATATTTACAAATAATGTATAGTGAATTTCTTCGCAAATTGGCTTGTACCCATGTTACGGTTCCACGTTATGATAATTTCGTAATTGACTCGTCCATCTTATGATATTTTTGTTCTTAAAATTGGAACTGAAAAAGAACCACATCGAATTTCCGAAAAATCGCTTCGATGTGCACACACCCATGCTACAAACTAACTTTGTGCCAAATTTCATGAAAATCGGCCGAACGGTCTAGGCGCTATACGCGTCACAGAGATCCTGACAGACAGACAGACTGAGATCCTGACAGACAGAGAGACTTTCAGCTTTATTATTAGTAAAGATAATTAGCAAAAATCTAAATATTCGAATAATGAAAAAGGCTAATATTTTGTTTACGGTGGAAAAAAATGAAAAAATATTTTTTATTTACGTGCATGATTAGGTAGCGCAATCTTATAAAGGAAGGAGAAGAAGAATGCGTTATTTTTTGTTACACTTTGTATAAATGGGTGAATAAATAAATTTTAAAATTCAGTAATATTTTAACATGATAAAATTCAAATTGCCTACAATTGTTAGTGAATAAATAAATTTTCAAATTCAGTAATATTTCAACATGATAAAATTTCAAATTGCCTACAATTGTTAGTGAATAAATAAATTTTCAAATTCAGTAATATTTGAACATGATAAAATTCAAATTGCCTACAATTGTTAGTGAATAAATAAATTTTCAAATTCAGTAATATTTCAACATGATAAAATTCAAATTGCCTACAATTGTTAGTGAATAAATAAATTTTCAAATTCAGTAATATTTTAACACGATAAAATTCAAATTGCCTACAATTGTTAGTAATAGTAAAATTATTCAAATACACAAGAATAAGGTAGCATTATTCAATGGTTTTTTTCATTTGTGTTATTCTGAATAAGTACATTGCGCATTCACATGAAATAGACTTAATATATGTAACAGCTACGATTCATGAAAACAGTAATTTAAAATTGGACGAAAAAATTACAAACATTGAACGTTCTTGGGAATTGGTATTTGTTACATTTGGAGGTCGTAAAATTAGTCCTATTGAACAAAAAAGTTCATGTTACCTCAACTGATGAAAGTTCTATTTTAGAAATGAAAAAGAAAAAAAACAGTAATGGAATTATTTTCTTTCTATTTATTTACTTTTTAAAATTAGCATTCATATGAATTAATGCCAGGTGAAAAATATCTATGTACAATAGAATAAAAGTTATTAAACTAGTTTGTTGATAATTATATTTTTAAAAAATAAAAATGGTGCTGAAAAAGTCTCTTGATTAAAAGTGCACAACGAAAATTTTTGAATGAAAAAAACATTTTAAATTCGTTTACAACAAATTTAATGATGAACATATCAGTTAAAAATATGAATTTCAGTTTTCCATCAACTACAGACAAAAACACTCAAATATTTTACCCTGCAAGACTCTCATGTGTGAAACACATTTTTTATGTTAAAATTCTATATGAAAATAATTTTATTGTAATAAAATGATACAGATTAGAAATGACTACTTAACATCAGGGGTTGTGATTTTTTAATTTTTTTTAATCAAAAAATTCGGATTTTTTTTTCAATTTCTTTTTTAGTCTTGAAACATTTGTAGATATCAATTATCATTATTGATCTTTTAGTGCAAGTCCAGAGCCATAGTAAATTTTTAACATAAAATGTTTGTACATTGTGCATTGCAATCTAGAATATTTTCCCCAGTACCTTCTCTCTATTTTTTCACGCAGTTTTCAAATAGAATTTTCTCTTTTTATAAAAAGAAAACTCACTCATGATGATAGAAGTTTTACAATGACAATTAGAAATCCTTGCGTGCAAATTTTGGTTTCAACTCTAGCTGGTCTGCCCCACCCCTTTCCCCAGCTACTACACTCTCAAAAATAATTCCTTCAATTGACGGAAATTCTCTTGGCAGCAGTGCTGCCGGACTTTTCACGATTTTTAACGGATTTCCGTTTTTATTTTCTCCTGTCAAATGAAGGAACGTCCTTCTTTTTTCTTTTCGTCATAGGAGGAAAATTTTCCATCATTTGACGAATTTCCGTTTTTATTTTCTCCTGTCAAATGAAGGAACGTCCTTCTTTTTTCTTTTCGTCATAGGAGGAAAATTTTCCGTCATTTGACGAATTTCCGTTTTTATTTTCTCCTGTCAAATGAAGGAACGTCCTTCTTTTTTCTTTTCGTCATAGGAGGAAAATTTTCCGTCATTTGACGAATTTCCGTTTTTATTTTCTCCCGTCAAATGAAGAAAGTTTCGTCCATATTTTTCCCGTTGTGGGAGGAATATTTTCTGTCATTTGACACCTTCCCCGTTTCTTTTCTTCTCCGTTAAATGTGGGAAATTTTTCGTTGTTTGAAGAAACGTCCGTTATGGTAGTTTCTGTTACATGAAGTCAACTTTTCGTTATTTGAAGAAATGCTCGTTTTTTTGTTTGTTACATGATTAATTTATTTCGTTGTTTGAAGAACGTCCGTTATGATCGTTTCTGTCAGATGAAAGACAATTTGCGTTATTTGAAGAAACTTTTTTCTTTTTTGTTTCTGTTAATGAGGTTTTTTACAAATATTTTTTTCAAATACTTTGAAGCTGTATTTTTTCTTAGTCCGAAACGTGGATACATCAAACCACCAAAATCCCAAGTAAAATTTTAGACCCCACCCCCTCCCCCGCGAAAAAACTCTCCAAAAATAATTACAAACTTATTTAAAAACAACTTTTAATTTTTTTAGTTTTAGAATATGTTGTCAGTCGAAAATTTTCGGAAACGGCAACCCAAAATTTTCGAATCAAATACGCCTCTGAAAATTCCACAAGAAAGTTCAAAAGTAGATTCCTTATTGGCTAAATGTATTTATCAAAAATCTATTTTTGTCACCTGAAAGCAGGTATCTTATTACATAGCGGTTTCAAAATGCAGGTTTCTTTCATGAAAGACGACAAATGTTGTAAGTTTCAAATTTTCATAAACTTCATAAAAATTTTAAGAATATGAAAATTAGTTTGTGAAAAACGGCCATTTCGTGTAATGAGATAACCACTTTCAGAGGCTGAAAACAAAATTATGAAAAATTGATTGTATGCTGATCAACTTGAGATTTACTCACTCTGGTATTTTTCTGAAGTTCTATTTAAATAAGAACCTGAAAAATGCACGCTGTAAAACATATATAATGGATAAAAAATGTGCTTAGTATTGGAAGAAGATAGATTCGTCTAGTATCACTCAGTAAAATACAAAAAGAAAAAGAGTGTAGAAGAATGTAGAATTAACTTTATTTTTATAAGCATTTATACATACAGGTCAGTGGTTGGAAGTAGCGCGCTACAAGTAGCGACGCTACTGTAGTAGCTACATTTTTTAGTAGTTTGTAGTGTAGCGCACTACTTTTTTAAAAAAGTAGAGTAGCGAGTAGTTCGCTACAAAAAAAAAGTAGTTTGTAGCGATTTCTGGAAACTACTTTTGAATCAAGTTTTAAAAAAAACGCATTTTCAAACGAATCTGACTGGTGCAAGTCTTACGCGAGTAAAAGTTGCACCAATCAGGTTCGTAAGACTGAAAAATTCGAGCTGACCTCTAACATATAATTTTGACGTCATGTGTTGTATCTGTTTGACGCCATTACTTTGTTTGGCATAGAAACTTTCACATTTTCCCAATATTCGCCTTGAATAGAGCATGGCTTAAAAAGAAAGAAACGATTTTTTTCCCGTTTCCTGCAAACTTTGCCCGTTAAGCAAAAAGCTTTCGGTATTAATGTCATTTGCACATGCAGTCGAACTAATATTTGGTACCCAAGAAAGAAGGTGATATAAGCCCTGCGCTTCCGTTAAGAAAATTTTCGTGTAGCGGGTGAGGAATTCGTGTCAGCTGCAAAATTCGTTCCTCGAGTAAAACTCGCTATATAGACATTTCGCATTAGTCGAATTGCGTTGTAGCCCTAGTCCACTGTTGTTAAAAATTGCACATTGAAGTAAAGTAATCATTTTTAGTCATGATTCATGTTTCGGATAATTAGTAGTACCGATTGGGATATTTTTCATTTTTCTTTATTTTGTCTTTTTTACTGATTGAGTGTTGATATATTAACATATTAAAAGTCAATTATTAAATGTTGTGAGTTTTTGAGGTTATTGGCAAAATAGAAAAATGCTGTTATTTCATTTTATCAGGGTTGTAAGAAAAGAGATGGTGTCCAGGTCTGGAACCCTAGCTTGAAGCTCAAAAGCAATCAATTCCTATGAAATAACTAATGTTATCCTATGAATCCCTAACTATGAAATATAAGTTCCTTTAAAATTAACTCATATAATGAAAATTTAAGTTTTTCTCTTTTGTTGATGCACTTCATCATCTAAATCAATTTTATGTATATGTATGTCTAGTCTATGTAAAATTTAAATTAAATTACGATTGGATTTATCTCAATTTCAAGTAGCCGAGTTGCTCTTCTTGAATGAAATACTAGTCAGGAAAGGATTAAAAATTTACTCCTCCACTTTTCCCCAAACTCCTTCCACTTTTAAATCCTTTCTTGCAGGGAATATTCGTGCAATTGGTAAAAAATGTTTCGATTGACGAATCGTTTCAGTAAAGGAAGAAAGAATAAATAATTTATAGCAATATTCCATGTTCAAATGAGCCAATATATCAATCTGAAAATTTTGTAATTTTTTCATTCAATCTCAAACGGTGTGTATGTGTATGTTATTTATTTATTTAATTTTTAAAAAGTAGCGAAGTAGCGACTACATTTCAAAAGTAGTTTGTAGTTGCTACATTTTGAAAAAAGTAGTTGTAGTTGTAGTTCGCTACAAAAAAACTGTAGTTTTTCCAACCACTGATACAGGTAATATTAACAACATCAGCAATTTCATTCCAATGTAAAATGAATCTTTTGCAAATGAATAAAAAATAAAATCTCTTGAAAATTCAATTAATTTTATTTATATTCTTGCATCAACTATCATCTTTATGGATATGAATAATTGACTAAAATAAAGAATTGAAATTGACATTATATGATAAAATTTAATTGATTTAATTATGTTAACCATAATTGAGAATAGATAATTTAGAAATAGATTTACACCCCAAATAAGAATATAGTTTCTTTACTTTTTTTTTTATTTGTTCAAAGAGTATATGATATTTTGAACAAAATATACAACAGTCATTTTACATAGTTTTCCAATCATAAAAATTACACTAACTAGATAAATAATAAAGCTTGATTTAATTTTTCATATTAGTAATTAAAATTTTAATTTCTGAAATTAAGGTTTGCAACATAATTGTAAGCTTCTATACATAATTTTATGAATAAAGAAACGGGAGAATAGCCACAAGTTTCAAATTAAGAAATTCCGAAAATTATGTAAAAATATTACAATTTTGAAAAATAGACGAGAGCAAAGTATAAAAATTACCAGGCAATTTTTTTCTTTTTGCTTGCTTGTTTGAGCAAATTACTTCTAGTAAGGTAACTTTGATCTATACTTCGGTTTTATATTGTTTTTAGCTTTATAGTGATATGACAACACTGCCCATATAGTTTGAATCTTTATCACCATAGTTTTCAGTGCAACTGAATTTCTTTTTGCGAAGCAACAAATTTGAGATAATACATGTTTAAGGATAACTTAAAGTATTAAAAGTATTTTACATCCATTAACTTTGAAACAGCAATGTAGATTTAGTTGTAATAGCATGTATAACTAAAAAAAAAACTAATCCCATAATAAACACTGTAAAGTAATACAGAATTATTGGCAATAATTTCCAATGTAGCAAAATTAGCATTTAGATAGCGACTTTTGACATATGTTTATTCATCCATATTTACTAATTCATTAGCATTTCTTCAATTAAAATTTTTAATCTGTCTTTTAATTTTTAAATGACTAATTTTTTTTTAGCCAAATCAATTTTTCTGCCAATTTTATTAGTTTCAGCAGTGAACAAAATGATTTTCACGGATTGTTTAAGTAAGAAAAACCTATTAAAAAAAAAAAAACACACCTTAAGAGTCTTGACTAAAATCTCAAATATTTTTTTGTGAGTTCTGTGCCACTAAGGATATTTTTTTAATGCAGTAATTTAAAAAAATTGACACTTTAAATAAAAGTATAATTTTCAAGGATAATTGTATACCAAACCATTGCTGAATGGGGTCGTTTCCTAAATTTGAAAGATTTTTTTTTTTTCTGAAAGAGCATGTTTAAAAACATAGTATTTGATCATTTTAAAAATAATTTGACAAAGTTTACTATTTTTAAAAAATTATTTAAATTGATGCGCAGAATCAATTTCAATTTTTACTCTTCTGCCCATGACATAACACATGATGAACTGCCATTCGCACAGAGCATAATATTTAATTCGCTTCTTTACTCACATGTATGGCAAGGATATGGTTGATAGCAAGCGTAGAGCGCAATATTAAATTTGCTTTTTGGTTTTCATAACGTGGAATTGTGGTAAACAGCAAGTGTAAGCATTCAGAGTGCCAGTGAAGTATGCGCATAAGTTGATCATTTGTGACGTCATAAAGACCATGCCTTGTTTGAAAAATCGGACATTAAAAAAATTAATTAAAAAATAACTGCTGGGAAAATGAAAGTATTTTCTGGGTCCATGTTAATATTATTTATTTTGCACATTCTATCAACTCCAGTGACTAAAAGTAGTACTTTTGACTGAAGAAAACAACCCCACTGTTTATTCAATTAAGAACAACATTCCCAATATCAGCTGGTCTTAAAACTTTTACTTAAATTTGCATTGATAAGTTTTTGTTCAATAATGATTAAGTTGCAGAACATTAATGAAGAAACTATTCTTAAAATGTCTCAAATACAGTATACTCTCGATATCACAAAGTCGAAGGGATGGTAAAAAAAGTTTGAGATATCAAGTTTTCGAGATAACAAGGGTATAATCATAATTTAAAATATTTTAAAAATTAGTCACACTAGTTAAAAATAAGTGGAAACATATAATGAAAGCTTAAAAAAGGATACTCTAAAGAAGTAGCAAAATGTAGTGATTTACCACAACTAAACTGATCAAAGATTTGGATTACTAAGTTACAGAATGGTTTCAAACGAGTTTCGAGTGCTCCGGAACAAAAGAAGTTAGACAAAGGATTTCACCATTCCCTGCGTCTCTAAAGGGGTTTTCCGTTCATCTCCCGTTTTCAAGGAGGTGAAAATAGGGTCGAAAGGTCCAACGAAATGGCATGAGAAGGGGCAAAAAGTTTTAGGTACGTTTCTTGGACTTAAATTTTCTGAATCCCCTAGGCTGCACAATGAAAGTGACAAAAGATAAGCTTCGCCTAATCATTCGTAACCCTTGAGAGAAATAATGAAGGGGTGTGAAACTTTTGGAAACATTCCTTGAGTGGCTTCAAGACAATAAACTGCGGTTTTTCCGAAAAAGTCATATTTGACTTCGAAAAATGTTCCACATAACAAAGTTTTGATTAAAAACGCTTCAACATAAGAATGAAAAATAACATTAGAAAAATATGCAAAAGGGGAGAAATAATTTTTCGTCATATCAAGTTTTTCGAGATATACTGTACTTGAAAGACATAGCACAGAATTAAAATATAAATGTCAAATGCACCAAAAACTAAGCCTTTTGATTAGGTAAACACTTTTTTACTCTTGGTTCTTCTTTCCCGGTTTATTTCTGCAATGACACTGAAAGAAAAGAATAGAAATTATCACAAGACAATAAAACTAAACAGAGAAGGGTGCAGCAGTATGCCTGCTGTTTAATAAATTCTTGCCCTTTTCCATACCTTGAGTCAATTAAAGGTGAGCATTTTTGAAAATAAGAAGAAAATATTTGAAAAAATTGGCTTCTATTTTAAGTGACTAAAAAAACTTGAAGGTAAAAAATGCTAACATAGTTGCAACCGTCCATAAATAATCAACATTCCAAAAGTGATGTAATTTTGTTGTGTTTACCTATGCACTTTTAAAAAACACTTAAAGTAGGTTACAGTAATTTTAACATTATATGGGAACTGTTCACATGTGCCCTTAGATGTTGTTCATAGGATCCCCACCATTCACCTTAGAACAAATTGCAAAAGTGTAAAATCTAAATTTACTAAAAAAAGGAAACATTTTCATTAATTTACTTGAATGTTCATGTGGTCAGACTGGTATTGAGATCACTCAAACAATTTTCTAGATTTTTTGCAAGTCAATTTCGCGCAGGCAAAAAATTTGAATTCTGAAGTCTTACATTTGAGGTTTCATATGCTAGTGATTAATCTTTTGAAGTTACATCATACCACATGCAACTTTCGACTGTAAACAAGACTAATAAAAAAGTTTGAACCAATTTAAGCAGGAAATTTTCCTTTTTTTGAAAAAAAGTGAGGTGAAGTTACGAAAATTGTAGGATATTTAGTATAAAGTTGAAGGTATTAGGAATTATAGGATTTTTTTAAAATTAGAATAATACCTACACCTGTAATAGTAATAAAGATGTGCTAGGAGATTGAAAAAATGTTCCATAAGAGACAATGACAATAAAGGGCTGGAAAAAATAGATAAAATTCTACTGGACAGAAGTTTTTTTTTTAATCATATTCTTTCAACAAAACAAGATTGCAAATTTCTTTACTAAATAAATGTTAAATGCGTACTTAGAGAATGTGCTTTCTTTTACTAGAAAGGTGTTTATTTTTGGATGGGTCTTGGTAAATACTTTCCAAACAAACATACCCAAATATTAACTATAACTTACTTAAATTATTAAAATTAAGTCACACATGCATGACAATAACATACCGCTGAATGAACTAATTCAGAAAATATATTACTTGCATGTATTGATGCTTTCCATCCAAAAATATTAAAAACTCTTCTGAATTTTAATATTGTCCCCTATAAACAAACAAAAAATACATTTTGCTAAAATTATGCAAGTGATGATTTCAAAAGTTTTAGGACACAATTTTAATAAAATTTTAGTACATTTTTAAGACAACAAATATCAAGTTTTTTTTTTAAATTTAAATGCAATTCATTAGCTTGATTTTCATATTGGATTATAAAACGTTTCAAATTCTTGAAAACTATAACAGAATGCATTCAATCTTTTATTATTTAACACAGTGACACATTATGAAGTAGAAACATATACCAGTAGAATAAATGTCCGTTCAAGTGCTTCTTTACTTACCTTTCTATTGTTTCATCAAAGTGAATTAAAGAATGAGAAAGAAATATCCTTAATAAGGAAAGATTTAAAGTAGGCTACAAGCCCAAAATTTTATATATACTTAACTTTTATCAGATATGTCCCTGTAAATAACAGATAAATCATTTAAAGATGCAAATGAATAATTGTTTATTACCGCAACTAAAACTAAGAAAATCTCCGCTTTCAAAATTTTATCTTGGAGTGAATTTGGGGCAAAAGCTTTGAATTGCTTCATTACAACTAATTTGTTTTCAGTAGAGGACGAAGAACATGGAATTAAAAATACAGCTTGATTTTTCAAGCTACTTTCAACCTCTTATGTCTTGCCACCAGTGGTGTTCCCATTGGGTATGCTCCACATACGCTATATACTCTCAAACATTTTAAAAACATATAGCTTATACCCTCAAGCTTCAAAAATTCTCACATTATGACATATTATGTATATGATCGCATACACATATTGTGTATAACTGATTACTGGGAGTATACCCTCAAAAAATTAATAGGAACATCACTGCTCGCCACATCAGCATGAGACAGTACCTGTAGAAATCCTTGATTATCAATATTGGAAAGATAGTGTATAAACAGAACAAAATGCTTTAAAGTGATCCTTTTCTGAACAGCACCAATGCTGATCTTGCATACATTTTTGTCTGCTTTTTCCAACCACAAGAAAGAGAAATTTGTTTTCCGTGGAATTTAAATAAAACAAATTATTATTTACAATTTTAAAACAAAAAGTTAGTGACTAAATTTAAAAATTATGAGTGCAAGAAATGATTCAACTTCAATGAAGAGAAACACAAAGCAAACCGACTTCTTTGTACTGAAAGAACAAGGTAATGCTCAGACCACAACACAAGATAAGCACTATAAAAATAAAATTACTTCCCATTTGGGGGCAACCCATTTAAACTTTGATCTAAATATATTTTTTGATCCAAATGTTTATAGTTGGGTTCTAACTTAACTCATTATATTTATTTTATTTCAATAAGCTATAATACTCTTCACTCCCCTCCCCTCGACCACAAAACTGCAATTTGAGAGGAGGGAATACTCCCCCATTTTTCATTTCTTTTGAAAAGAGAAAAATTAAAAATATCATATTCTAATTTTTTGCAGAAGAGAAACGACTGCAAGAGTTACAAAGTATATAGATAAAACAAACAGCTTTATATTGAGCATATGTTTTGGTTAACTGCATCCCCCCCCCCCCTTCATCAGAAAAAAAAATAGCAGCAGCAAAGGCTTTTCTCTTTTTTTAGAGAAAATTTCTTAGGGTCTACCAAGTTTATTTTATCCTACAATATAGGCATATCATCATGAAAAGTGTCATTTCTGGGTTGATTTTTAGGAGAATTCCTACCCTTGCACTAAGTACTTCTTGCAGAGCAAGATAATACACAGAAAGTAGTACAGCTCCATTCTACATGTCAGGTGCGAGAAAAAAATTATTTCTACTTGGTGATTTATTACTTGAACCTATCTAACAATAAGAATACTTTTTCCTGAGTTACAGCAAAAAGTATATATCTTTAAAAACTGCATGTCATGTAGAGACTCCCAACTGAAGAGATTTTTGTTCAGCAGACTGCATATTACACATGTTCTATCTAGTTCATACAGGGTGTATGAGAGCCGTTTTAAAAAATTAAGAAGCATTAGCAATTATCAGAAAAGAAAGAAAGAAGAGAAAATACATTCACATATCATTTCCTTCTTAAGTCTATCTAGCTTTGAACCGCCATATACATAGGATGAACTCACAACAATGTATATTTATTTCTAACCCTGAATTGAACTCTTTCTTCTTCTTTTTACTGATATTTAAAATTTTCTCCCCCTTAAATGTATTAAACGGTAAGATTGTTGAAACAGCGAAAAGGGGGAAGGAAATTTTGTACCGGCAAAAAGTATGAAACACCCAATTCTTGGGGAAAATTTCATTGTTCTCATTTGATTCTTAACAATTAGAAGGCTAGTAAAATCGAGCTCAGGTTCTATTGGATAAAAAAATCACGTACACCATTAAATTACTTTTTTTCTCATTACAGTCAACTCTCAATAACTCAAAGTCCCTAGGGACAAGCTAAAACCTTCAAAGAATCGGTAATTTGAGTTACCGGAAGTTCCTTTCTCAGTCTTTTAAAGAATAATTTGTATTTTCTTCTTCAGGAACAGTGCATATTGGATAAACTATAACACAGACAGTTGGGACAAAATTAAATATAAGTACAACATAGAAATATTTTTACAGAGAGAATAATTAAAAAGATACTCTGAAAAAGGAAGTTAGTTTCGCCTGCTTAGGCTTTTTATTGCATTTTAAAATGTCATTAAATTTGTATGCTGTGGGCTCAATTTTTTTTTCTCTTGATCAATCTTATTGTCTTCAAAAGTCTTTTTGTTCTCAAAGCAGATTCTTTGAGTCATCCAGAAAAAACCTTTTTCAATTTTGGCCAAAATTTTAAGTCTCTCTAAGACTAGCCAGCAATAAAATTTTTAACTGTCAGCCACAGCAAAAAATATCCGCTACTTTTCCTCACACAATCTTGCAACACTACGCGCTTTAAGGAGCAGTACTGTATAAATAATCAACCTTAAGCAACTTGATAAGCAAAGCAATGAGTTAAAGAGATTTTTTTTTTAATTTCTTACATCGACTGCATTTTTATGCCTAAAATGAAAACTAAATTTTCGTAAAAACTTTTCATGAAATTTTTTTTAAAGCCATAAAGTTTTCCCAAGAAGCGCTCACCAAAGATCCAAATGAAACATTTTATTTTAATTCAAGTATGTATTTGTTCAGAGTGACATGCATTAGCATTTGAATGAATTCAATGTTGTAACCCAATTCTTAAATCCGACAAAGTCCAAAAAAGTAAAAAGTTGCTCATAACACAAATGGATCATTGACGAATACTATGCTCCAAGTCCTAAATTTTACATTATTTTAGAATTGGTGCATTTGAATTTGATAAATTCCTGATCCGGCAAATGAGTGCTGATCTAAGTCTAATTTTACTCTTGGAAGATTGGGGAAACACCCAAGTATTCATAATTGAGACAATAGCGGAAAGGAAAATCAGTGTGGATAAGAGAAAAATAAGCAATACATCATCTCTAAGGACTCGAAAAGTAAGAGGTATCAACTATTTGTGACATCAAAATTGAAATTTAAAAAAAATAACAAGTTGTGGCCCAACCCAGAAACACTTTTGACAAAACTAATGACGAAATTTTTTGAAGTTATTTATTGAGCTCATATGAATTTTGGTCACAGAAGAATAAAATTAGGTCACATTCAGTGGCGAATCCAGGGGGGCGGCTATGAGGCTGCAGCCGGCTCCAGACTATAACTATTTTTTTTTTCTATTAGAATTTTTTTTATTGTGTATACATCTTAAGGTAAAATAATAAAATATATAATTTCCTATATTCATCCTATCTTTATCATTTTAATCGTTTCCCTCAGGTTTATACACTAATTTGCTATAGTAATAGAGATACTTGTTTTCCGAAATTTCCTGTCGAATTTCAGAAATTTTTCCCTGCCTTTTAAAAAAATTTATTTAATCAAAAAGAAGAAAAACAGAAAAAAAAATTTCAGACCTCCTTAATTAATGCGCTTAGTGTCAATTCTCAGAATTTTATCTTCGTTTTCCCTTTTTTGTAACTATTAGTCCACGATTTTTCTTACTTACATTTAATGACTTGCATTTGCCATGGACAATTTTCATAATCAACAAGAATTGTTAGTTTTGCCTTCAAATTGCTTAGAAATAATGTCTAAAAATTTTATTTTTTTAAATTTCATTTTTTTTTTGACATTTAAATTTTAAAATTTTATCACTAAACACCAAATTTTAGATAATTTCAACTGTGACTCCGAAAATTTCATTAGCCTTTGAAACCTCCTGAAAAACATTTTTTTTTCAAACGACTTCGTTTACATCAATGAACTTTTGGCGATGTCAAGGAGACATACATTTTTAATGATCTCAGCCACCCCCAGAACTAAATCCTGAATTCGCCACTAGTCACATTAGAACATATTTTTTCACTATGGACTATTGGAAATGCTTTTCTAACTGTAAATATTCAATAAACATCATTCAAGCTAAATTTTAACTCATTCCATTCATAGGTTAAGTACCCTAGAGTTAAAAATGACTTTTCTGACATCTATATGGCTTAGAGATGTAAGGAGTATTTCACCTATCTTTTAAATATAAAGTCGAACTTGGGTCACTACTAATTTGCCCGATTGCGAATTAAAGAAATTTAAATGCACAAATTCCGAAATTAAATTTTAGAATAGGGTTGTTTCTATCAGTCAAAAGTACTACGTTTCGCCACTGAAGTTGATAGAATGAGCAAAAAAATAATAACATGGAGCAAGCAAAATCTTTTTTTTTTTTTTAAATGGGTAATTTTCAATTATTTTTTTAAATGTACAATTTTTCAAACAAGGCGTTGTCTTTATGACGTCGCAAATGATCAACTTTGGGGTGTACTCCAGTTAGTGGTGCTGACGCTTGCTGTCTACCACGTTTCCAGGTTATGATAATTCAGAAGCCAATTGAATATTGTTCTCTATGCTTGCCATCAACCATATCAGCGCCAGCAAATGTGAGTGAACATGCAAACTAAATATTACGCTCTGCGCTAATAGCATTTCATCATTTGTGATGTCATGAGCAGAAAGAAGCAAAAAAAGAAAAAATTGAATCTGCACACCATTAAAATAATTTTTTAAATATTAAACTTTGCAATTATGTATTTAAAAAATGGTCAAATCCTATATTTTTAAACATGTTTTTATAGAAAAAAATACTTTTAAAATTTCAGAAGCAACCCCATTGGCACATTTACTCATGATCCATTCATGTTGTGGGCATTTGTTTTCAGACATTGTCCAACTTTGACGCTGGGTTCCAACATAAATATAATATGAACTTACCAAAAAGTCCCGAGAAAGGTGTTAAGAGGACAATTTTACACATCATCAACATCGGGAAAATCTGAAACAGATTATCAATTAATATGTAAATAAGCAATTTTTTAGCACAAATAGTTCTTGATAGTTTCATTTTAATATGAAATTGTTTAAAAAATAACTCATTTTTTCAAGAAAATTATGAGTTTTTAATAGAGATGTACAAAGTACTTGGTCAATTCGCCAAATACTCATACTTAGGCCAAATTTTGATGAGGTACTCAGCTCAGTATAATACATAGATTTCTTTGCCCCCCCCCCCCCACGCTTCCGTATGTATTTTTAAAAATTTTAACATAGTGTTATTTTATTTTAGAGCGTGCACCCTCCCTTCGGGAGGATGCTATGTATGCTACTGACTCGGCCAATACCAAGTAGTTGTAAAAAATTAAATATTGTTCAATACACATTTTTCAATTAATAAAAAAGTACAAGTATTTGTAATGACAAAAAGAAAAGGATGTCTACATCCATAAGCTTACATTTTATGAATTGAAAAAGCATTCTTTGTAACGTCAAAACATGCATCAGGAGTGCTCCTGAACATCTGTGTTTTTAACATTGTTTTATTGCTTAAAAACATTATTCATGTTTGGCGGTTGATTAGAACTATAATAGATTCATATAATAAATATTAATTCCAACTTGATTAATCATATTTTTTATTTATTTATTTATTTTTAATTAAAAAAAAACTTTTTTGTTAAGTTTTTGACATAAACATAATATTTTAAATAAAATCGAATTTTAGCTGGAACTTGCTTTGAAAACTACTACATGGAGGTCTATATAGCTATTCAATATGAGTTCAAAATTTATCACATGTATGTCAATCGTTCATTTAAAGCATAATTAGTACTTGGCGGAGTACTCAGTACTCTACCAAAACGGTATTTGGTACATCTTTATTTAACATTTCCTATGGCTGTAAAACTTCAAAAATTAAAATGCTGCAAAATTTAATTCATACTAAGTGTTTCCTTCCATATATTATTGATCACCTTTTCTATTATTTACGAAATGAAGATATGTTTTCGGGAGCTTATTTTATAGACAAAATGAGCAGTTAAATCGACTTTTGAACACTTGATAGGATAATATGAACTTATATTTTTCTGGTTAATGTTTCATACTTAAATGAATTAGTTACAGTAAGGTTAGTATATCAATGTGTTGTAACACTAAAATCGAGTATTCAGTGCATCCATGGTTAAAAATCTATAATGATGCTAAAATTATATATATTCAGTTGATGTTGTTTCAACATTACATTACATGGCTTTTTCATAAATTTGAATATTAAAAAAAGCTAGGAAAGAACTTCAATTCAAAAAGGAATAATCAACACATGGCCTAATGGGGCTGGATATTAAACCCATAAAAATGTTTCCTTAACATTCTGAAAAAAATATCACTGACACAAATAGTGAAAATTTTATAACAGTGGAATTGTTGGCTGAAATGGATCTTTTCTTAGGGTTTTAGCTACATTTTGATTTTTATTTAAAATGCTTTATAACTTTATAATTAGTATTTCTATTCCAATTATCACTTCATTCGTTTACATAAACAATTATCGTTAATTTGAGCTTTCACCTACACCTACATATATGCATTATTCGTTTTACATGCAAATTTCTGAAACCAAGTTTTGAAACCAAAAATAATGCTAAATGAAATTTAATTCATTTGGACTGAATTCATTTCAGATTAATATCCTGTTTGATTTCCAACTGCAATTTTACTATGACAAGAAAAATCTTTTTAGTTGTTATTGAGGAAAAGATATTAAGTGTTGATGGCTTCCAGCTGCGAAAGCGCACCAAAACAAGAATTATATTAATTCTATCTTCCATGAAAAATTTAAAAAACAGAAAGTTTCTCTTGTTAAAGCCTTAATTACAAAACGGTAAAAAGACATTTGTATCAGCTATTCATTTTCAGCAAGTCTAGAAATATTATAGTTAAACACCCTCGCTTGAATTACCTTGCCTACCCTCGCTTGTTAAGGGGGGGGGGGGCAACACCGGGGGGGGGGGGCACATCCCAAGAAACCAAATAAATAAAAACAAAATAAATTATTAAAAACTGTGATCAAGTCTTTTAACAGTTCAATATATTTTTGCAATGTTTTGGTACAAATGTGAGAAAAATTTAAAATCATCACATATTACTAAAGCACATAAGCAAGGAATGGGGTGGGGGGGGGGACTCAATGTAAAGAATGTAAAGTTATGAGACACAGGGCCGTAGATAGGGTGGGGACCGTCAGGACAAATCCTCCCCCGAAATTCTTGGAAAAATATTTTTTTAGATTCTGAATTCCAACTATGCTGCCGTTTAAAAATTAGTCACTAAAACTTTCCTTTGCTTAAGTTTATTTTCCCCATTATGCTTTCGTCCTATACTTTTTATTATGTCCATACGTTTTTATCCTCACTTAACCATTTTCATCTATTCAAATACTCTCTTACTCAGCCTGAAAATAATTTTTAATTAGCCGCCTGTAAGGCGGCTGGAGCATCAAAGAAGTGGGAGATCAAAGCAGCTATTTTGTCTTTTTTTTTTAATCAAAGCATTCGACCTAAAAGATGTCTATATCTGATCTATTTATTTATTTTTTGGATCATTTTTTAAATTTTTTTTCCAAAGAAGTCTTTATTTTTTTTACACCTTGGTCCATCACAGAATATTAATGACTCTTATTACGAATAAGACTTTTAAAAGAGGGGAAAAGGACATTTTTAAAACATCAATAAGAAACGTAACAAATTTACATGATCAAAACTCATTTTTAACCCAATAATACTTTTGATTAAATGCTTGATTTTAGTCGATTTTAATAAATTAACAAGTAAAGGATTTATGTTTTTTGATGCAAAAAATTTTACCTTCTAGTTGACGCATTTGTATCCTTTAAGTTTTTTTTTTGAGCAATCACGATTGCTTATTGCTTTCATTTGACTGTTTTTGGCGTGCTATCATTTTTCCCACCGGCACGGCACCACCCTCTGCCAGCACCACCCGTCGGTCGCGTCGGCCGGCCTCAAGATGCTGCTCCTCTAGCGAAAACAGTCTCCAGGTTGCGTCCATATCCTACACACACACGCATACATACACGCACCAACACACACGCACACACAAACACATACACACACATACACAAACACCACCATACACACACATACCCCTACACACAAACACATACACACACATACACCACCATACACACACATACCCCTACACACAAACACATACACACACGCATGCATACAGACACCTACACAAACACACAAATACACACAACTGCCATTCATGCCTGCACACAGACACAAACACATATGCTTACACACACATACACATACCCCGCCCCCACGCACACAAACACTCATACACACAACTACCCACACACTCATGACTGCACACAGACACAAACACACATGCCTACACACATACACATACCCCCCCACACACACACATACAAACACACACTCGTGATTGCGAAAAACATAATTTGAATTCAAGATGACAGAATTCAAATAATTTTTTGTTTATTAATTTATTTTAATTTCTACGAATAACAACTATGTCTGTATAAACTTGCTTCTTGCAATTGATTAGATTTCAATTAACAAGTTGAAGAATCTAGTTTTAGTTAAGTACTTGGGTTTTCAAGAAAACAATTTTAAGTATTCTCTCCCCCCCCCCCTCTTTCAAACTTTTAAATACTTGTTATCTACATTAATGAATTTAATACATAATTTTTTAAGGAAATGAATATAAAAAATGTGTATCAATCATTAAAAAAAAGCATTATTTTGAGAAATTTGAATCATTATTCTAAGCACTTTTTTTTTTGAGGTGTCAATTGTAGATTACTTTTTAATTGTGACTTTTTATTTTTTTGCCCGAAAGTTATTCTAAGAGGCCCCTTGCAAGCATTTGTAATAGCGAACATGTAATAAACACTGTATGATGCATTATAGACCGTATGTGTTTACATCCGTATAAGTCTTATTTTGCTGAGTTGGGCAGGTGCATATGAAATTGCACACTTTGCTTTTTTTTTTTTTTTGACGTTATTGCATATAAATACATAATAAAAGAAAAACGTTTGAAATAAATGCCTCTTACTGCGTTTTTCACTTGGTTTTGATTTTTTTTAACGAAAAGTAAATTAAAAAAATTAACATTTTGTTCTCCACAAAAGAAAAATCAGATGACCAACAGAAAATTTTCTTAGAAATAACTTACCGATCCTACTAGAAGCAAATGAGAAAAGAAAAATCTAAATCACATTAATTGACAAAATGCAATTCCTACTTGGAGAAAATATTGAAGAGCACATTGTGATTTATTGTAGGAAAAACAATAAATGTGAATATCATTTTCTGTTTGAATAATAGATTGAATATATTTTTACTGCCTTATTAACGAAATCTAGAAACAGAAAAGGCGATAATTATTTGCGAGACATTGTGACAAGTTTTCCCTATGTCGGTGAATAAATACAACCTGCAGCAAAAAAAAAAAAAAAAAAAAGAATTTTGACCTTTTGAATTTAAATTATGTTTTTCGCAATCACGAGTGTGAGTGTGTGGGGGAGGGTTATGTGTGTGTTAGTGTTTAGGGGGGTATGTGTATGTGTGTGTAGGCATGCATAAGCATATTATCCGTATTTGAGTTTCGAATTATGGCAAAGTGAAAAAAAAAATCACTAATATTACAGATGTAGGTTTATGTGTCTAGTATGTTTACTATGTGTAACAATAATGTGTGATTAATTAAAATTTACTCATAAAAATAGGAACAATTTTCAATTACGCAATTGTGTTACTTAATTGCCATTGCGTACGGAATTGGAAATTTCGCATATACTACATGCATTTTTCTTCAGAGCATTCTCGTATACTGTAATTATTGTTACCTAGATTTTACTGACTATTTGTACATCTATTTATTTATTTGAAAGCTAAACAGCTTCACATACCTACTGTTCTGCTTCAATAAGTTGAGCTATGGCTTTGAACAAGTCCATTTCTTTCAAGGGAGAGCAATCAGTAAGAAGAGGCGTTGTTAGGCTACTATTGCAACCCTTTTATTTGCGAGAAAATTCTGTACCGCTTGCTAATAGTTAGGTTTAGTAATATTGTTCGACAAATGGGCATTACAATATCAACTAAATCCGCTAGTTCTTATGCCGTTTTTTCTCACCCCTATTTCAAGTAATGGAATCGTTGAATCGGTCGGGCAGCGGAGCTCAACTTGCCAGAGGTGGACAGTAGAGGACTGCGTGCCAAACTCATTACCTCCGGACACACACAGGAAATATTTACAACACAAGAGAAGGAAATAACACAAAGGGCATCGGTGGGAATCGAACCCACGACCTCCGGCTTAGAGGTCGAAGCTTCTACCACCGAGTCACGGAGGCCCCAACTATTTGTACATAATTTGTTTCTTAAGTTTAGTTCACAATAATTTGTAAGAGAATGACGAGTCACAACTATTTTAGTCATTGTAAGGTAAGTTATATTTTGAATATTTGTATTTTAATCTTTAACGATGTTTGTTTACAGGAAAATACTCTCTCTGTTTTAGAAAATGCCGTATGCAATAGCTATAAATAATAATCCTGACACATATATTCTTTTATCTTCTAATATCATGAAATTACTAAAACGAACATTTGTGAAATTTATCTATTCCAAACTGATTATGTATGCTTGTATGCTTGTTGAAACATCTTCGTTTATTTTTATTTTTATTTGCAATTTTATTGATCTCGAAGCAAAAATCATTCTTCTCCACAAAACAAAAAAAATGTCAAAATCATGTATATTTTCTGCAATTCAAAAATGTAAGTGTTGAGATCAATTCAATTTTAAATTTGACTTTTATCCTTGGAAGTGGAATAAATAAGAAACACGTAATACACTCTTACAAGATTTTATCTTTCAGTTCTCAGTTCATATCTTTCCACTCGTCTCGCCTAAGTATTTAAATTTATATCAAAGTTTTATATAAATCTAAAATAAATATTTATTTATATTTTAAAGTAGCATGATTAATTAAATGAGTTTATAAAATAATGTATTTTGGCAGAACTAATTCGCAGTCATATTAGCAACGAGGGGAGACAAAATTTCTGCTTCGCTAGTTTTGGTTAGGGGAAGAGCTTCCTCTCCCACTGGGGCGCATCTCAGGTCAGCCTGGCAGGGCAACCCAGTCAAAACTATACAATAGGTGTCTGTTGTGCTTAAAATTGAATATTTTTCTAAAATGAAAATTTATTATGATTGAATCTTGTAAACAGGAGCAGTTTCCGGCAATAGAATAAGTATTTTATCTGAAAATAATAATTAAGAAAACAATTTAAAGTCAAATGAAACTGGTTTTGCAGAGATCTTAATTTAAAGCTCAACTGCGAATAATTTTTAATGTCAGTTTCTACGTTAAAAAATGAGTTAATCTTATCATCGATTTTAAGTACATTTACACATTCATGCATTACTATTGGGAACTGAAAGGAACCAACATGCCATCTGGCGAGAGAATCTAAATAGGAAACGATGGCGATTGCCCGTTGTTCGGTGTGTTAAACTTTTAAGCAAAGGAAAAAAAATTCATTCGTGTATTTTAACTTATTGAACGAAAACAAAAAGCTCTCAAGCTGTTATATTTGTAGAAACTCTTGTTTAACCGTTAATCTGTCTGATAAATCTAAAAAAGACATCATAAGAAAACTTGTTATGTCACTCATACTACTCACGATCATCCTAGTCATCCAAATGTGAGATACGAAAATATTTTGCATCGTAAACCAACCGGGGGAACTGCCCCTAAGTAGTACATATTGCTAAATTACTACGATATGCTATGATACAAGTATGTTCCAGATACCTTTTTAAAGGAAACTTGGTATTTATCGGCACGAAAACAATTAGATCAATCAGTGCAAATAATGTAATGCAATCCCTCTGTGTAGAAATAAATACCAACAGTGACAAAGTGAAGATAGTAGACAAGAGATCAAAGTTAAAATTAGAAATGGAAAAAGATATGAAATGATTGTAAATAGTAAACAGTTGAAGAATTGATGTGCAACAAAAGCCAATACTACAAATCAAAATATGAAAAGAAAACCGATTAATCTAGTTTATGAATAATTAATGAGTTAAGAATAACCTCATCCTCACAAACCAAACACAAAATATGAAATCAAGGCAAAAATATTACTAAACCCAATTAGAAAAATAATCATTCATTGCCAGCTCAATTCCGTAGCAGAATATTGTAGCAGACAAGCCGGTTTCGTTTTTATCCGATTTATAGCGCCACTTATAGTTACTTTCTATTCTCAATGTTCAAGTTCAGTACAAACATAGTCTACCTAAAATTGCAAAAAACACTTTCAAAATGCTAAATGCTTTTTTATTTGCTTACTCTTACGAATCCATAAATTTCGATCGTTTATTCATTCCTTGGAAACACATCAGAAGTATTGCATTTACGAATACGTAACAAGTGCTTTATTGGATGACTTTAGCAACCTTGTTGTTTTTGGGTGTGACGGTACTACTGTAATAAGCACAGGCGATTAGGTGTATTTAATGGTGCAGTTCCCAGTGTTAAATTGAAACTTCAAAATCCAGTCCTGCTTACTTTATTTCAATGAGTTGCCATTACGATATTTGTTTGAATCCATAGATAGAAAGTCAACTGGCCCTACATCTTACACCGAAGACATTAGACGAAACAACAACGATTGCGAAAAGCTTCCAATTGTTGCTTTTAATAGCATTGAATCCAAGCTGCCAAACATTGGTCCCACCACTCTCAATTCAGATAAGAAATAACTACTGGATATTTGCACCGCCTTAGTTCTAGTATTTGTTATTCAGGTCTAGCTAAGCTAACCGGAAACCGGGAACGTCGAATTTGGTCCGATGACTAACAACTGCCAATAGAATTCTGAGGTTATATATGGTTGAATATGCGGTTAATGATTTTTTCTGCGTTCCCAAAAAGAAAAATTTTTTGTTTTCTTTTACATTCATTATTTTACCAGTTGCCGTTATTTTTGTATTTGTAAAGATGAAGGTCAGAAGATGTTTGAACTTTCTCACTCTCTTGAGCTTTCTAAGCACCAGGGAAAATGCGCTGTCAGGAGAAACTATTGGCACAAAAACTGCCTTAGGAGTTGCACCAGAGAAGTGATAAAACCACACATAACAAATAATAACAGCATTGCGCATTCTTTTTACCAGAACTAACTTAAACGTTATTCGTGATGTCTACATACAGTAAACATTGCACTGTACAAACATACATTTTGGTAAGGATAAAATCTAAAAACATATACTTGCCAGTGGAAATACTGCATCGACTGGCACAAGCATGCTTAATGGCAGTGCAACGAAAATTGATGCAATATTATTTTAATTTTTCTTAACACCCTTAGCTTGCTTTTATCTTTAGTTTGTATTACGTAGGTTATTCGCGGTCAAGAATATTCTTCAGCAGCTTTAATGTTAAATTTCAGTCATTTAATTTTGCAAGGTGAGAGTGACATTATTTTTTCATAACGGGAAAATAAGTTTTTTTTTTGTATATTAATGAATATTTTTAGCATGTTTTTTGATAAAATATGTTTTGATGTTTATTTAGAAGGATGATTATACTACAAAACATTATGTCAGGTTATTTTTTAAGGAATGCTGAACGTGTTTGTACGAAAAGTCGAAAATACGGAAGTCAGGGGAGTATAGATTTTCAAATACTTCCAAACATTAATGCTAAAATGAAACAGTTATTTGAAATTGACTGTGTGGGCAAAATAAAAGACAATATGCTTTATTAATGAAGCCCAGGATAACATAATACAATTTATTTTCCTTAAAAATGTTCTACCCGCCGTTGGACTTCAAATAGCGTTTATTCACCCAGATCCATCAAATGAGTAGTTAACTTTGATCGTATTCATTCTAAGGTCTACGCGCCATCATGGTTCCGAGTTAATATTACTGTTATATGGTAATAAGCTTTTGTAATAATGGGTTTTTATTTGGGGAGGAGACCACGAAGCGGACACTGGAAAAATTTTCCCTTTCCAAAATCCTAGATGATTCTGGGGGTTTTGTCTCAGATGGGGGGGGACTGTAATTGATGTCACAACTAAACCATCCTATCAAAGACGGTTCAGTAAATGACCAAAAATGTGAATTATCACTGCCAGGGAAATCTGTACACAAAAATATTCCAAAATACCTTGAGTCTGAGCCTCTACTAGACTTCGGGTAAGCCAGTAAGGACCATTGCTTCGGGTGGCAAGTTCAAGTACATTAATTAAAGTCCAAGCGTGGTGCCAAAAGGGCATCATGACCTCCTTAAGAGACCAAAGAAAGCTTAAAACTTCACTTTTCGTTCTTTTGCCAAGCAAAATTTCTGAGAAAAAATCCCGATTCCCACACCCTTCCCTAATATCGCCACAAATAACCTTAAAAATGCATTTTCAGAGAACACATTTCTAAAACATTTCCAGAAGAGTCACTTTTATGTGCTTCTTCTCCCAACTTGGCCCCCGACTCCGTAACGTCACGAGTGACTTCAATTTTCAAAAAAAATTCAAGAGAAAATCGCTGCTCCCTGTCTTTCACTTACGTTACCAAAAAAAAGGCCTACGGTAGTTTTATGGCTTTACGATAGTTTTGGAGTTTTCTCAAAGACCATCTCTGTTTTAGACCACCGTATTTTTTTTTTTTTTAAATCTGTACAGGAGCTTTTCATTTACATTTAGACAAAAGCAATGACAAGACGGAAGACATGAAAACTAAAATTAATCTCAGGAAAGAGTGGAAAAACTCAATAAAAGATTCGAGGATACTAAAATTAATAATAAATATGACAATTGTAGTAATGAAAATAACAAAGCTGTTGGTACAGTAACTAAGGAAAAATTCTGGTTTCGAGCATGAACACGAAATATGTAATAAACTAGCTGCGTGCCCGGCGTTGCACGGGCTACTTAAAAAATGAAAGATGTCCAATTGATGTTTTTGTATTACTCTGATATCAGTTTCTAAAGCGCTAAGAAGTAAATAAATACGCGTAATGCAAAGTTTGCAAAACACCAGTAGAGCATATTTTTTGCAAAAATCTCTTTAACGTTAATCATAGTTATCAATGATACAAGTTATGAGTATTTTCAATTAGCACAAAAGATGAAAATATATGCATTATAAACTATAATCTGTGCTCACGTTAAAATGAATTACATCTGATAGACTATATCTGCAATATTTATGTACAATTACAATCAACTTTTTACATAAAATGACACACTTTTTGGTGGATTACGTGAAACTAAAGCACCAAGACTAAATGAATACCAATAAGTATTAATTCAATACCAACTCATCAGATTTCAATTTAACTGTAGTTAAAATCCTTAAAAACAACCTTTTTTGTTCAACTCTGTTTCACTTAAAGAAATCCAAGCATTCTTAATTTAACATGCTCTTTTAACGATACAAACTGTATTTCAAAAATAGAAACAGGAAGGAAAAAAAAAGTTATTACAATTTGAAAACTCACTCATGTGACGGGAAAAAGTCCAACAAAATAAACATAATTAGTCGCACATCCTAAGTTTACCAAAATATGAGGCCGGAAACTTACACTACATTTCATTTCATTTCATTTCGTATGAGGCATTTGCTTCGCTTGAAAGTGCGGCTTTACCTCCACTAAACCAATGCACGAAAAAAAGAAAATAAAGGTCTCTCACTAGAGACAACACAAGGCAGAAACGTAGAAAAACGACACCGCTAACTTACACTACAATCTGTAAACATAGCTAAATAAACAACTTTCATATGCTGAAAAGAGTTAAGAACGTTAAATGTAAAAAATAAAAAAAAGGACAGACGATAAAATAAAGGATATGGCCGAATAGAGCAACCAATTTTAAACTAATTTAAAATGAAATTCTAGATGGAAACGTTGTTTTAAGATTTGGACAACAGCCAAAAATATATCTTTTAAAACAAATATTAGAATTTTACTTGCTCACCCATATGCAAAATGGCAACAGGAAAGAAATAAAAATTCCTGAATAACGTTTTGTTAATTAACGTTTTAATTAATATCTCCGCTAATTAAAGTCGCACAACTACGAGATTGGTCCCATTATTTTCTTTGAAAAATTTCGAATTGATCGGTATCTCGGTTGACTCTCGATTCGCAGCGGTTCTCGAGAAGATCGATCTTCAGACAGACAGACGGACGCAAACAGATTTTAATATTATAGTGGATGCAGCAATAAAACAATATGTAAGCGATAAATTGAATAAAAAATGCTATAATGTTTCAATTCAAGACGAAATAAAAGTAATGCTTTCTTATGACTAAAAATAGAAGAAAAGAGAAGAAAACGTTCTAAGTGCGGTGCAGAAAAACAAAAAGAGGGAAACCACTTTTACGTGTATATATACATACAGGGTGTCCCCGAATGCCGTGTGCAAACTTAGAGGGAAGGTAGAAATTACGGCAAAAAACAAGAAACACTCAGGAACATATTGTCGCAAACGCAACGCTGACGCGCTACATGCACACGAAGCCAGGTAATAGATAACAAATAATGATAAATTTTAACACAAATTAAACTTGACTCTACATTTTAGTTATTGAGAAGGGCTTGTTGTAATGTTGCGACTGCAGGTGTAGGATATGAGTCGGAATGACAACGTACTGAGGGTTGCAATTACCAGCCATTTTGAAAAGTTTTCCTTCTTCACTGCATTGTGTTTTCGATACGTATATTAGAACTAGTCGCAACAAAAAACGGGTTTAAAATATTTATAAAATTTAAATGTCCTGTAAAATCGTCTTTGTGTAATAAATTTAGGATCTGCTTCACATTCGTCGGTTTCTGGCTTTGTGTGCATGTAGTAACGTCAGCATTGCGTTTACGATCACATGTTCCTGAGAGATTCTTGCTTGTTATCGTGTTCTGTACCTCCAGTGCAAATTTGTATACGGCATTCAGGGACACCCTGGTATATATATATATATATATATATATATATATATATATATATATATATATATATATATATATATATATATATATAAAGAGTGCATAGGTTTATATGTTTTTGTTTCTTCTCTACCAATCAAATGAGCGTAAAATGTACTTTGATATACAGATCAAGATGAGTGATAGTCACTCGCTATATGGCGACTAAATAAAACGAATTGGTAACTAAAAATAATTAATTAGTTACATTAATTCGTTTAAAGTAAAACTTTTTCGACTTTAGTAATAATTTAAAAACTTTTTTTTTTTTTTTTGATAAAAAAGGTGGCGACTGGAGAAAAAAAAATTGCCCACTAATGAATTTGCTTCTTCTCGCCACCGGTGGATGAAAAAAACTTCCCAATCTTGTTCTAAACATTCATACTTTCCATTGTCAACCATTTCATACTTCCGTCTTGATGTGAAGGAGAAAATTTTCAGAATGGTACTCACGTAATATTCGGTCGATTTCAAATTCCGTTGTGTCCGAAGCAATGATTATCAAAATGGTAATCGAGTCTAATGAGAATGAGACCTAATACGTCCAGTACGTACGTTTCAAAACTCCAATTTTGGAAAGGTCTTTTTTGTTGGATGTGCGTGCTCTCACGACATCTGAATGCTCGGGGAGTTAGCTGTCATAACTTACGTGACATATCGTGAGGGCTTGGAATGGGTGTGGCTTTTCTTGAGAGAGCTTCCGTTTCCTTTACTACTATTATTGATCTCACTTGAGAACAATCCAGTTCCGTGTTCCAAAGATTTTTTTTTTTTTTTTTGAGAAGAAGAATGCGGAAGCTTCTCACTTTACTTCCTCGGGTACTGGACTAAGATAGTGTGACATTGTAAAAAGGTGTTTGTCTCATTTCTACCACATCACTTTAAAATGAAAACTGTCTATTTCCGTAAAAAAAAAAAATCTCGGAACTTATTTTGTGTGAATATGGATTTTTAGTGTGAAAGTTATTCAGTAACACGGAGCGACAAAAAACAACAACCGTTAGAATGCTTCTGACACCATTCCAGCTGATTCCTATGCAAAATGGCGTCCTGAATCTAAATATGTCCACCGTTTTCCCCACGGAGTAGGAAGAAGGAGAGAAATGTCCTACGGGTTTGCTAGTGTAAAAGTGGCAACGATTGTTCACTTTTTCCAGAGCGCGCTGTCGGCGAACCGCTCCCGTCAATCGCAGTAGATCAATGTAAATGAAGCTAAGTTTCGCATTTTTTTAGAGGCAGCTATTAAAGCAAAAAAAGAAAAAAACTTCTGGAAATTGGTTGTAATAAGGGGCCAATATAGTGGACGATGTACGGCTTTCGTACACAGGAAGTTAGCGCAGTATTTTGATGGAAAATTTTATTTTATTTTTCATCACCAACTTGCCGAATTCGTCTGTTATGAATATTGCGCTGTGCGATGTTTTATTTTTTACGAGTTGGAATGTTTCTATTCCTGTAAATGATTGACGAAATGAGAATGTAGTAAAATTATTTACGTAAATACATTTTTTTAAATTAGTTGTAAATTTCGTGACATGTTTCGAGAACTAATTAAAGCGAAATAATTTTTTGCTTTCACGACCTTTAACAGATAAAAATAAATGTTAATGTTCTATTTACTTAACTTCAAGCTGATATTGATTATAAAAATTTTATTCATGTATTTACTCACTGCTTAGACATAATTATTATCATTGCTTTTTATTATTATTGCATTTATTTCAACAACCAAATTCGAAAAAAAGCAAAAAAAAAAAAAAAAATCGGAAAACCTTTTTCATTTAAAAAATACATGTACAATAAGAGTAAATCTTAATTTTTGAAAACTTGATTAATTTCAACAGAAAATCCCACAAATATCTCAAAAAAGCGTTCCAAGGTATAATTTTTTTAATGAATAAGGTTTCTCGATTTTTTTTTTCCATTTGGTTGTCGAAATAAATGCAATAATAATAAAAAGCAATGATAATAATTATGTCTAAGCAGTGAGTAAATACATGAATAAAATTTTTATAATCAATATCAGCTTGAAGTTAAGTAAATAGAACATTATCATTAATTTTTATCTGTTAAAGGTCGTAAAAGCAAAAAATTATTTCGTTTTAATTAGTTCTCAAAACATGTTACGAAATTTACAAATAATTAAAAAAAAAATGTATTTACGTAAATAATTGTACTACATTCTCATTTTGTCAATTGTTTACATTAATAGAAAAATTCCAACTCGTAATAAATAAAACATCGCACAGCGCAATATTAATAGCAGACGAATTCGGCAAGTTGGTGATGAAAAATAAAATTAATTTTTCCATCAAAATACTGTGCAAACTTCCTGTGGACGAAAGCCGTACATCGTCCACTATATTAGCCCCTTACTACAACCAATTTCCAGTAGTATTTTTCTGTTTTTGCTTTAATAGCTGCCTCTAAAAAAATGAGAAACTTAGCATCATTTACATTGATCTGCTGCGATTGTCGGGAGCGGTGCACATACAGCGCCCTCTGGAAAAAGTGAACGATCGTTGCCACTTCTACATAGTAAAGATTTATCTCCTCCCCTTTAACCTCCCTGGTTTTCCCCTATACATCCCAAGTTTTGGACACGGCACCCCCAAATTTCTAAACGGTTTTGACAGTTTTATAGCAAGGACTTTTATTTGGAGGGAAGGGAGCATTATACTAACCGTTAACCACTCTACTGAGGGGGCTACAGAGGGGGAACGTTCAAGAGCATCAACATTTTATGCAATTTGGGAGACTTGTGATGCTATTCCCCTCTAAAATATTTTTTAAATATCATCAAAAACGATCTCTATTTTCTAGGGGATTGTGTTGTATATTTTAAAGTTATTTTTCGGTGTAAAACCAGAGTACTGAACTCACTCCTACTAGCCTCATATCCGAAAAAATTTTCATGGTATAAAAATTTTTTAACTAAATTTTCAAAACACATCATCACCACAGATCTTTAGTAGAAACACATTCCGAATTATTTATATTTATCCAAGCTACAATCACAGATATAATTATGATTAATGCAATATAGCGGCATCCCGTTTTGACATCCACAGATTGCAGTTTCGTCTTTTTTGATTCATCAGTCTGGAATAGTCAATAACCGAGGTGCACGCAAATGTCATCTGGTTCAAGTGGAGAGTACCAACAAACTGGTAGCTAGAATAAATTAGCACACCAGTGATGACATATTACATGTAGTATATGCCACAAGGGCCTTAATTTACTGCATTAATATATATCTATTGTTCTAGGGATGCACCGTACCTATTGACTATCACTTCTTGATGCAGTGGTAAGCAATGGGAGCGGTGCATCCCCAGAAATGTAAACGCACATTTATGCTATAATAAATAGTACAGTATATTCAGCATGTGGTGAAAATAAAATGCTGCACTGGAATAGCACTATACAGTAGCTACAGTAACAGTATTTGTAACTAAAAAAAATATAATGATGATGGTTTATGCTGTGTGAAACTATCGATTTTTAGTCAACAACGAAAATAAAATTCACACACTGCGATGCCCTTTCGAAAATTTTCTTGTTAAGGGTGAGAAATTCGCGTCAGCTCTAAAATTCGTTGCTGGTGAAAAACTCGCCATATAGCCATCTCGCATAAGTCGTAGCACGAACCAACAGAAGATTGATATTTTGTCCAGCATACTAAGCAACTAGTTATTCATTTAATCGTGTTACTTTTTAAACTATAATTCGGGGCTCATATGGCACTTATCCAAAAATCAATTTCAAATGAAATCGGTATCGCATCGAGTAAAAAATTTACCGACCAGTACGTAATATATGGAAAAATGTATTTATTACCTTATTTGTTACTTTTTATAACAAACGATACATTTATAAAATCTTAGGTTTTATGATTTATATTTAACATACATTTATGGTTAACCAGAAAGGTAATATTTTAATACATAATGTTTTTCTCAAAATATATGCAAATGATATTCTTGGCTGTTTTCTGAATCATAATGTGTTATGTAATATATAGTTTTGAAAACGGGAACGGAATTTCTAACTTGATGGGTTATTCTTACTGGCAGGAATTTATTCTGTCATAAGAATGACTATGCTGGTGGTTAATATGTACATTCCAAGATTATCTGCAAGACAAGATTTTTTTTTTTCTTGTGCAGAAAATATGAGCGAAAAGTTTTTCTATAAAATATATAAAATTAAACACGCCGTATGACGTATGAAAAAGGAAAATCGTCAAGACTCGGTTTTATTCGTAACCTGCATCGAAAACTTTTCAGACTGAGTTAATAAATAAGTCTTGCATTTACCTATTGTTTGTGTTCTGTGTTATTATTTTTAAACAAATTTTAGAAATTAAATACATGATGCATATTATTGCTTTAGTCAAAATTTACATAAATGTAAATTATGTGAAGCTATGTAGCAGTTAAGTAGAAATTCCAATCACAGTAAGGAAAATACCCAACAAATGAAATCAAATATACACGTTTTATAATGATGAACGTTAGGGTGTCCAAGAAAAAAAAAACGAAAGTCGATGTTTCAAGTCGCACACCCTCTAATATTTTTCCCTTTAGGTCAAAACAATTGTAAAAAAACCTTTATATAATTTGAACTACGGCAACCAGTGCCAACTTGCGACCAAAATGTAGACCAACCCTGTTTACTATTGAAAAAAAAAAAAAAAAAACATACTTTTAGAAGTTCGAAATTTCATTTTTAAAAAACGTCAATCCTACAGCCGCACAAGTATCACACAAATATTTATCCAAATTAAAATATATTTAGGCATCCATCAGGCGGTCTAAAATTTATAATTTTCTTCAAAAAATGGATTTTTTTCAATTTATCTTTTAAAAAATTACATATACATTTCAATAAAATATCAAGTTCAAAAATCATTATTAAATACATTTTCAAATCATCATTTGCAAATGAATAATGAAAGAAATATTGTATTTAAAATGAAAAATTTAACTTAAACTTGAAAAAAATCCATATTTTGAGTATTATGTGGGACATTTGAAATAGCAATACAGCAAAAATTTCTATTTAGCACTAATCACCGAGTTAACTATTTATATTTACGTCGTCGAGGGTTGACGTTGCTGAAATGAAATGAAACTTGTTTTACAATTGTTTTGACCTAAAAGGAAAAATATAAGAAGCCGTGCAACTTGAAACATCGACTTTCGCTTTTTTTTTTGGGGGGGGGGGGGACACTCTAATGAACGTGCTTGTACTTGAAACCAATAACGCACTCGCATTTGATATCCAGATTGTACTCAAAATAATTAAGTACACGTGTTCTTTAAAATTGAGAATTTTTTACTCAGAGCTATTTTAAGTTGGAAAAGTACTCAAAAATTATATATATTCCTTATTTATCAGCGCCCATTTTTCGCAATGAACAATAAAAATAGCAATAAAATAATATATTCTAAAAAATCTATATAAAAAAAAGAATTTAAAATGATGTATATAGCGTCCCGAAAATGAAACTTCAACATCTTTTCACTGTATGTTAACTTTCTAGCTTAATTTAAATAATTTGAAACAGAAATAAATATCTTACCCGAAGTCCGGATCGGAAAGTCGATATCATCCAATCTTTGTTTCTCTACGGGTAGTTGAAGACTCCTGGTCTAGCACTTTCAGTGAAAGTTCATTCACACCGGGCGATGAGCGCGCCCCAGCTCGAGAATATCGGAAATCAAGAGCAAACTAATATTAAGGGAGATCATTTTATCCCTTCTTTCACTGAAAAGCAACATTAAGTGTGAATGCAGCTTATTGTTTTTTGATAGGGGGCTGGCCGTAAAAGATGTTATACATTTTTGAGCAATCACGATTGCTTATTGTTCTCACTTGACTGTTTTGATGTCCTTTGATTTTATTTTTCCACCGCCACCCTCTGCACCATCACCATCGACCGGCTCCTCACGATGCTGCTCCTATAGCGAAAGCCGTCTCCAGGTTGCATCCATTTCCTACACACACGCGCATACATACACAACTACACACACACACACACACACACACACACACACGCACGCACACACATATACACACAAACACATACACACACATACACCTACACAAACACATACACACACAATTACATACAGACACCTACACATGCACACACGCACAGCTCTAGAATTGTGTGTTTTTAGAGACTCAAGTTTGCAGGACCCCTGAACTATCTCGCTTTCTATCCTATCATCACCACTCATATTTTGCATGTGCACTTTTAGGCTTTTAAATAAAAAAAAATTCTACTTTCAGTCGTTTCATTTTTTAACGATTTTGCCCTTCCTACCACCATACACACACACACACACACATATTCTTTTCATCTAGTTTTAACGGTATTTTTTGACTAGGAGCTTAGCAGCCCTATTAAAACAAAGTTTGAATTCACGGGGTCGAGCGGGGGGGGGAGCAAATACGACACATTCAATACATATTACAGGAAAAAAGCTGCAAAATACAACAACGAATGTACATTAACATTTACATCATATTTATGAAATTCTGGGAGGAGGGATAATTTACTGCCTTTGATCCCTCAAGAGATGACACCCCTCCCCTCTCCCCGAGGCAAAATTGAACATCGCCCATGGGTACAAGGTACATCATTAAAGGGTCAATCCATACAGGTTCAATGAATCGGTGCGCTCGACCATTTTTAATTTTTTTGAAACTCATATCCCTTAAAACTGCATATAAAAGATGTTTAAAATCACTTTTATTTTTTCTCTAAACTGGATCTTTTATTTTTGAGAGGTCATCAAAAGGGATTTTCGTAGTCAAAAATGGGACTTTTAGACCTTTGCATTTTGGCCAAAATCTACTTGAATCACATTTATGGCAGTTAATTTTACGCTTTGATGTTAAACGACGTCATATTTTTTTCCCAGTGAATTTTCGGAACCGAAGTGGTTTATTTACTTTCACGCCAAGCATGGAATTTGATCTGAAGGTTAGTAATTTGGCGTGGTTTCGGCCAGCTGTGAGAAACTAAACGCATTGCTTGAATTGTCGCACTTATGTAAGCGTAGGTTTTTTGTAGTAGTAAATATTAGTTTTTATATGTAAATAAAATTGAATGAATATTTTTATGTGCGAAAAGCCATATTTTTACTCTTTTTCTGAATATAGCAGGAGGAAGCAAATGATATTCTAATAAGGAGCTGAAAGTACATATGCATTGCAGTGAGTTTTCTTTACATATGCATTACTGAAATTTGTTATTCAGGTTTCACTTGCATATAAATAATGAAAATACTGTTTCAGTTCATGAAACTCTTTCGATTAATTCACATTATTTTTTTAGTTTCACTTAAATGGACAAGAAGTTGATAATCTTGAAAAAAAAAAAATTTCAAGACATTACCGTAAAATAAGAAAATATTCTACAAGTTGATTCTGCCGCAGTTTTTTTTTTTTTTTTTTTGGCACATATGTACATGGTTCCTATTTAATTCCAGCGAATCAAATGAAAAAAGCTATACATCGGAAACAATTTGCGTTTTAACCATTTTTTTTTTTTTCAAAAACTTTGAGCGTTTATAAACCGAAAAATGAAAAATAAAAATGTAGGTTTGGTTGAGCAAGGGACTGCTTTTGAGAAAAATTCGTTTTTGAAACCTTATACAAAAGTTTTGAAGCATATCATTTTTACTTATTGTCTTATTTTATCCTGGACATTATTAATAAACAAAAGTTCATTATTATTTTCTGAACTCATCCTTTTAAATACTTAAGAATATTTAATATATATATATTATTATTTTAAAAATCAGATGTGGGTCCCACTTACCCAATAATAAGGGGTAAGTTGGACACTCCACTTTTATTTAAATTTAAATCAAGATCAAGTTAAAAGGGGAAGGGATAAGGTAATTTTACTTGATGAAGTATGTAAAGTTTTAGAATGAATTTTTTTTTTTTTTTGTAAATTTGTCCATTTATGAGTTATTTACTATCTTTTAAATCTGTATTACGGAAAATTTTAAAACAAAAAACAAAACAATTTCATTTTTGAAATTTATTGAAAGTCTATAGGTATATAGGTGTGTTGCAAAAACGTAATACAGGTGATTAAGATCAATTTTGGTAAATTAGCCAAAACTATAAGATAAAAAAGAAATTGGAAACGCTAAATTGCTGCGTCAATGTAAAGTTGGCTAAGGAAGAACCATTATCACTTCAGCCTCTGTAATTATTCCAACATCATCTACACCAGTCCAATAAAAAGTGTCACTATTTCTATTCGTTCTTGCAAATGCAACATTATTTTTTAAATTTATATCATCAACTTCCTACATTAAACCTGCATAAATCTTTATGGTTTTGTTTCATGCAAGTTTCACAAATACAACCCTTTAGTAGTTTTTGTAGCTGAATTATAAATTCCTACTAGGTCATCATAGTTTACTTGTATTTCACTAATACAAATATTTCATCAGAGTTGCTTTTGATTTTCAAATCCTCACAATTATGGGGGGAACCACTTACCTCATAGTGAGGGGATTCACTTATTTCTAATAGCGAAAATTTACGATTTAAGTGGGACCTCTCCTCTTAAACAGTTGTTAGTAATATTTTATTCAAAAATTCTTGTTGCAGTATGCATTTAAAGCTTAATTATACATGAAGGTCTATTGATTATTAAAAATAATAATAAAAAAAAATAGGAAACACTTCTTTTAAAACGTTGCTTTAATTTGCAAAAAAAATATTTCTCAGAGTTTCTTTTTGACTAAGTTCTATGACCCAGAAAAAAATTCCACGAATCCCAAATACATGCAAAATCAATCACTGTGATGAACTATGATACGATCAATGTAATTTGAACACTATTTTTAATTCTAATACTGCAATTTATATATACATGAATGGGCACAGTTTTTATTAATAATCCTCCTGTAAGATAATTCTGGCCGAGCTAGAGATGAAGTTAAAACTAAACTGACATTTCTAAAAGGCTCATAGTTCCGATGCTACAGAAGGATTCGAATGAAATTTCCAATCTGTGTTACGCAGGTCATGTAGCTTATTACTGTCACAGGACGCCCGTTTTATGCCCGAATATTACATTTATGCCCCTACACTTGACTCATATTTTAATATTGATCCCTTCCAAAATAAGAAGCTGAATTGATCCTTGCTCTTGATGCTTCATTCTTTTCCCTACGTATTAAAACGTTTTCAAAAGAGTTATTTTTTCATGCAAGCATCTTTGTTCTTCTCATTCTAAAGACATGCTTTATTCATAACAACTGTTACACCCTAAAAATTCCGTTGCAGGGGATTTCGAAGGGTTCAATCGATTTTGGAAGGGCCGTCAAGAAATTAGTGATGAAACCAGGCCTGGAAGTTAACTACCAGCTTTTATGCTAGCTGGAGTAAGTTACTAAAGTTCCGTTCATCAAGCACGGCGCAAGGCACTACCACCATCATTCGTACAATTATCAAGTAATCGCACTCTCTGTGTGCGATTCAGCTCAAAAATCAAAGTCTACTTTTGCCGTTATACTTTTTGCTACAGTTTTTTTTTTTTTTTTTTTTTTTTTTTTTTTTTTGCTAGTGTTCTAAAACTGTTCAAATATCTTATTACGAATTGATTACAAATTACTTTTGAATAATTTCATTAGATGTAAAATTTGAACGAAGCAGCATTTTTGGTTCTGACATTTATTGTAACAGACGCAGAACAGTCTAATTTTAAGAATAGAAAAAAAAGGATTTCTCACGGAACTAATTTTGGATAATGCATGAGTAAATTTTGAAACAGAATGAGCACCGAAAAAGTTAACGATAATCTGTCCGAAATGTGCAAAATTTTCTCATTGTTTCACAATAAAATGATATTACTAATAATACTGTTCGAAACCCACGTGCATAATTTAATATTCTCCAATCACTCATGAAGCAATCATTAACCTGGAGTTAAATTGTTTCTGTAATGCCAAAGAAATTTTATCTTCAGATTCGCCCTAGATAAAATGTGAAATTTATTTCTCAACTATTCTTGGAGCATCAACAAAAGAGAACTGTTCAGAGTGATTCATGATAAACTTATCATAACAACAAACTTTAACCCGAGCTATTTATTAAGGTGAATAAAACGATCGTAGACTACTCGTTGATATCGGAGGTAAATAGTTGTTCACTGTACAAAATCACGAAATTTATTATCACTTGAACGACGCTATAGATAGCAATATTGCAGTAAAGCAACTCCTTACACAAAGCGAATCATCCATCAAAGGTACGATGCGAAAGCCAATCAGAACAGGGAATCTCTACACAAAACGCCCCATCGCAGGTATTAGCGTTATTGAAGAGAAGATATATTAGGCATAGTAGTGCCATCTAGTGACAGGCAAACAAGTCAGTTTTCTTTTTTAAATGGTAATTGCTAACTAATAAGCGAAAAAAACATTGATTGAAATTTCTTGCTACTATTTTTTCAATACGAAAATGTTCAACAATTAATTTTTTTTTTCATTTTTCAACCTATTCACTTACTATTGCAATAAAAAATATTATTATAGTACAAGAGAGCCCCCACCCCTCCCGCAATAAACGTAAAGACGCACTGCAATTTCCACTTTATTATCTTTACAACTTACTTTTATTATCTTATCTTTACCTTGGAGATAAATATTTCTAAGTACACATCCTATTTGCCTTTATAGGAAGGGAAAATAATTTTAAAAATAGTAAAAAATTAAGTTATTGGTTTTACAATGAGAAAATCCATAGACATTCAACATAACATTGATTAAAAATCTTCTGTTTTAGAGTGAGGGGAAATAAAATTGCGCATCGAAACATCAAGCCTAATATTTTATATGAAAATCAAATAAGTTAACCTGTGAAATCATTTTTTCAAACTTCTAAAAGAAAATAATTAATATACACATATATATAACTACTGAATTAAAAATACAAATAACATCAATAACAAATAAACTTCATTTTCATTAATCACTTTATTTCAAGCTTATATTACAACAATAAAGGTAAAAGTAAGAAATAATCAAGAGTACAAAATATATTGTTCTCCAATAATTTTCATCTTCAGCATAATTCCTTTCTAAGCCAGAATGGAAAAAAAAAAGTGGTAAATCTAAACTACTAATCTCTTAATAGGGTATGAACAAGAAATTTCTACGTGCTGACATACAAATAAGTATATCACAGACAATATAAAGAATGTTCTTCCTCCAACAAATAAGGAAAGCAGGAGTCTCATTTACCATGGAGAAAGGAGGGGGGCAAAGGAAATACAATTCAATACCAATATCAAAAATAACACCACTAAATCACTGACCTGTGGTAAGATATTTTAGGTCATTAAAGAAAACATCTACACTGTTAGGAGAGGGATGCAGTTTGCAAACATGTCATATTTATCTACTTATTGTAATGGTTTAGGGTTTTCAAATTATAGGTAGCATTAAACATCCAGTTTGAATTTTCTTATGCTTTAATGCCAAGCGGTTTGAAAAAAAAGATCTTACTATTAATGCAAAATTTCAAATTCCTTACCTTGAAAAAGATGTCAGTAAATTAAAATTATTAAAAAAGCAGGACTGTCATTTCCCATGGAGGGAGGAGGGGGCGAAGGGTTATACACTCAATACAAATGTCGAAAACAACACCACTAAATCACTGACCTGTAGTAAGATATATTAGGTCACTAAAGAAAACATCTGAAGACTTAAAAGCCAATAATTTCTTGCTCAGTAGAACCTTTAAAATTCTACCAAATGTGCATAAATTACACATAAAACATTTTAGCACACTTTTTTGCATCACTTTGTGAAAACTTCAGTTTAAATATAATATAAATTATTAGATGCAATGTAGAATAAAAATTATAAAATATTTAGAAAGAACTACCACAAATGCTTTTAATAAATTTAAATCATTATCTTTTGCAAACTTAAGAATATTGTAGCTATTGAGCATAAAAAAACCATACCATAAAATTTTTATTATTGTAAAATTTGTTTAATTCAATTAAGTTTTAATATTTTAACTGAAAATCTACTAAACAGCATTATAATATAGTGAAATCCCGTAACAACGAACTTCAAGAGACCGCAAATTTTGTTCCTTGCAATGGGAATTTCGTTGTAATGGAATTCAAATAATGTAAGGGCAATTATATAGGACTGAAAATGTACTTCGCTGAAACGGAAGTTTCGTTGTATTAGTATTCGTTGTAATGGAATTTCACTAATAATAACGAAGCCACCCACAAACCCAACCAGCCAGCCAACCTATCAACCAACCAACCAAACAAATAACTAGACAGCCAGACAACCAACCAGCCAACTTACCCACCCACACACCAACCGACAAACCAGCCACTCACCAATCATCCAAACAAACAACCAACCAACCAACCAACCAACCAACCAGCCAGCCAACCTATCAACCAACCAATTAACCAACCAACTACCTAGACAGCCAGTCAACCAACCAGCCAATTCACCCACCCACACACCAACCGACAAACGAGCCACTCACCAAACATTTAAACGACCAACCAAACACCCAACGAGTCAACCAACCGACAAACGAGCCACTCACCAAACATTTAAACGACCAACCAAACACCCAACGAGTCAACCAACCAACCACACAAGCAGCCAGCCAGCCAGCCAGCCAAACAACTAACCTGCCAGCCAGCCCCCGAAACAATCTAACAATCAACCAGCCACCCAACCCTGCCAGGCAGCCAACAAACCAAACCCTGCCACCCACTCACCCACCAAGTCACCCACCCACCCAGCCAGCCAGCTAACCAACCTATCAACCAACAAATTAACCAACCAACCAACCAGCCAACTTACCCAACCATACACCAAAAGACAAACCAGCCACTCACCAATCATCCAAACAACCAACCAATAACCCAACCAGTTAGCCAACCAACCAAACAACCACCCAACCAGCCAGCCAGCCAGCCAACCAACCAACTAACCTGCCAGTCAGCCACCGAAACAATCTAACAACCAACCAGCCAACCAACAGTGCCAGGCAGCCAACAAACCAAACCATACCACACGCTCACCCACCAAGCAACCCACCCAGCCAGCGAGGCAGGCAACCAACCAATTAACCAACCAACCAAACAACTAACTAGACAGCCAGCCAATTAACCAGCCATCTTACCCACCCACACACCAACCGAAAAACCAGTCACTCACCAATCATCCAAACAAACAACCAACCAACCAACCAACCAGCCAGTCAATCTATCAACCAACCAACTAACCAACCAACAAACCAACTAACTAGACAGCCGGCCAAACAACCAGCCAACTTACCCACCCACACACCAACCGACTAACCACCCAGTCACCAAACATCCAAACGACCAATAAACCACACAACCAGCCAGCCAACCAACCACCCAACCTGCCAGCCAGCTAACCAACCAACCATCTAACCTGTCAGCCAGCCACCGAAACAATCTAAGTACCAACCAGGCAGCCAACAAACCAAACCCTACCACCCGCAAACCCACCAAGTCACTTACCCATCCAGCCAGCCCGCCAGCCAACCTATCAACCAACCAATTAACCAACAAACCAAACAGCCAACTTGACCACCCACACACCAAAAGACAAACCAGCCACCCACCACTCATCCAAACAACCAACTAACCACCCAACCAGCCAGCCAACCAACCAAACAACCACCCAACCAGCCAGCCAGCCAACCAACCAACTAACCTGCCAGCCAGCCACCGAAACAATCTAACAACCAACCAGCCAACCAACCCTACCAGGCAGATAACAAACCAAACCCTACCGCCCGCTCACCCACCAAGTCAATTACCCACCCAGCCAGCCCGCCAGCCAACCTATCAACCAACTTATTAACCAACCAACCAGCCAACTTACCCACCCACACACCAAAAGACAAACCAGCCACTCAACACTCTTACAAACAACCAACCAACCACCCAACCAGCCAGCCAACCAACCAAACAACCACCCAACCAGCCAGCCAGCCAGCCAACCAACCAACTAACCTGCCAGCCAGCCACCGAAACAATCTAACAACCAACCAGCCAACCAACCTTGCCAGGCAGCCAACAAACCAAACCATACCACCCGCTCACCCACCAAGCCACCCACCCAGCCAGCCAGCCAGCCAGCCAACCAACCTATCAACCAACCAATTAACCAACCAACCAGCCAACCAACCTATCAACCAACCAATTAACCAACCAACCAACCAGCCAACCAACCTACCAACCAACTAACTAGAGAGCCAGCCAACCCACCAGCCAACTTACACACCCACACACCAACCGAAAAACCAGCCACTCACCAAACATCCAAACGACCAACCAACCACCCAACCAGATAGCCAACCAACCAACCAACCAACCAACCAACCAACCACCCACCCAACCACCCACCGAAACAATCTAACAACCAACTAGCAAACCAACCCTACCAGGCAGCCAACAAACCAAACCCTACCACCCACAAAGCCACCCACAAAGCCAGCCAGCCAGCCAACCTATCAACCAACCAACCAAACAACTAACTAGACAGCCAGTCAACCAACCAGCCAACTTGCCCACCCACACACCAACCGACAAACCAACCACTCACCAATCATCCAAACAACCATCCAGTCACACAACGAGCCAGCCAACCAACCAACCAACCAACCAACCAACCAACCACCCAACCAGCCAACCAACCAACCACTTAACCTGCCAGCCAGGCACCGAAACAATCTAAGAACAAACCAGCCATCCAACCCTGCCAGGCAGCCAACAAGCCAAACCCTACCACCCGCTCACCCGCCAAGCCACCCGCCAAGCCACCCACCTAGCCAGTCAACATATCAACCAACCAATTTACCAACCAACCAACTAACCAACCAACTAACTAGACAGTCAGCCAGCCAGCCAACCAACCAACCAACCAACCAACCAACTTACCCACCCACTCACCAACCGACAAACCAGCCACTCACCAAACATCCAAACGACCATCCAGTCACACAACGAGCCCGCCAACCAACCAACGAACCACCCAGCCAGCCAGCCAACCAACCAACCAACCAACCAACCAACTAACCTGCCAGCCAGCCACTGAAACAATCTAACAACCAACACTGCCAGGCAGCCAACAAACCAAACCCTGCCAACCAGCCAGCCAACCATCCAACCTATCAACCAACCAATTAACCAACCAACCAACCAGTTAACTAGAGAGCCAGCCAACCAACCAGCCAACTTACATACCCACACACAAACCGACAAACCAGCCACTCACAAAACATCCAAACAAATAACCAACCACCCAACCAGCGAGCCAACCAACCAACCAACCACCCAACCAGCCAGCCAGCCAACCAGCCAGCCAGCCATCCAGCCAGCCAACCAACCAACTAACCTGCCAGTCAGCCACCGTAACAATCTAACAACCAACCAGCAAATTAACCCTGCCAGGCAGCCAACAAACCAAACCCTACCACCCGCTAATCCACGAAGCCACCCACAAACCCAGCCAGCCAGCCAACCTATCAACCAACCAACCAAACAAATAACTAGACAGCCAGACAACCAACCAGCCAACTTACCCACCCACACACCAACCGACAAACCACCCACTCACCAATCATCCAAACAACCAACCAACCAACCAACCAACCAACCAGCCAGCCAACCTATCAACCAACCAATTAACCAACCAACCAACCAACTAACTAGACAGCCAGTCAACCAACCAGCCAATTCACCCACCCACACACCAACCGACAAACGAGCCACTCACCAAACATTTAAACGACCAACCAAACACCCAACGAGTCAACCAACCAACCACACAAGCAGCCAGCCAGCCAGCCAGCCAGCCAGCCCCCGAAACAATCTAACAATCAACCAGCCACCCAACCCTGCCAGGCAGCCAACAAACCAAACCCTGCCACCCACTCACCCACCAAGTCACCCACCCACCCAGCCAGCCAGCTAACCAACCTATCAACCAACAAATTAACCAACCAACCAACCAGCCAACTTACCCAACCATACACCAAAAGACAAACCAGCCACTCACCAATCATCCAAACAACCAACCAATAACCCAACCAGTTAGCCAACCAACCAAACAACCACCCAACCAGCCAGCCAGCCAGCCAACCAACCAACTAACCTGCCAGTCAGCCACCGAAACAATCTAACAACCAACCAGCCAACCAACAGTGCCAGGCAGCCAACAAACCAAACCATACCACACGCTCACCCACCAAGCAACCCACCCAGCCAGCGAGGCAGGCAACCAACCAATTAACCAACCAACCAAACAACTAACTAGACAGCCAGCCAATTAACCAGCCATCTTACCCACCCACACACCAACCGAAAAACCAGTCACTCACCAATCATCCAAACAAACAACCAACCAACCAACCAGCCAGTCAATCTATCAACCAACCAATTAACCAACCAACAAACCAACTAACTAGACAGCCGGCCAAACAACCAGCCAACTTACCCACCCACACACCAACCGACTAACCACCCAGTCACCAAACATCCAAACGACCAATAAACCACACAACCAGCCAGCCAACCAACCACCCAACCTGCCAGCCAGCTAACCAACCAACCATCTAACCTGTCCGGCAGTCACCGAAACAATCTAAGTACCAACCAGGCAGCCAACAAACCAAACCCTACCACCCGCAAAACCACCAAGTCACTTACCCATCCAGCCAGCCCGCCAGCCAACCTATCAACCAACCAATTAACCAACAAACCAAACAGCCAACTTACCCACCCACACACCAAAAGACAAACCAGCCACCCACCACTCATCCAAACAACCAACTAACCACCCAACCAGCCAGCCAACCAACCAAACAACCACCCAACCAGCCAGCCAGCCAACCAACCAACCAACTAACCTGCCAGCCAGCCATCGAGACAATCTAACAACCAACCAGCCAACCAACCCTACCAGGCAGATAACAAACCAAACCCTACCGCCCGCTCACCCACCAAGTCACTTACCCACCCAGCCAGCCCGCCAGCCAACCTATCAACCAACTTATTAACCAACCAACCAGCCAACTTACCCACCCACACACCAAAAGACAAACCAGCCACTCAACACTCTTACAAACAACCAACCAACCACCCAACCAGCCAGCCAACCAACCAAACAACCACCCAACCAGCCAGCCAGCCAGCCAACCAACCAACTAACCTGCCAGCCAGCCACCGAAACAATCTAACAACCAACCAGCCAACCAACCTTGCCAGGCAGCCAACAAACCAAACCATACCACCCGCTCACCCACCAAGCCACCCACCCAGCCAGCCAGCCAGCCAGCCAGCCAACCAACCAACCAAACAACTAACTAGACAGCCAGTCAACCAACCAGCCAACTTGCCCACCCACACACCAACCGACAAACCAACCACTCACCAATCATCCAAACAACCATCCAGTCACACAACGAGCCAGCCAACCAACCAACCAACCAACCAACCAACCACCCAACCAGCCAACCAACCAACCACTTAACCTGCCAGCCAGGCACCGAAACAATCTAAGAACAAACCAGCCATCCAACCCTGCCAGGCAGCCAACAAGCCAAACCCTACCACCCGCTCACCCGCCAAGCCACCCACCTAGCCAGCCAACATATCAACCAACCAATTTACCAACCAACCAACCAACTAACCAACCAACTAACTAGACAGTCAGCCAGCCAGCCAACCAACCAACCAACCAACCAACCAACTTACCCACCCACACACCAACCGACAAACGAGCCACTCACCAAACATCCAAACGACCATCCAGTCACACAACGAGCCAGCCAACCAACCAACGAACCACCCAACCAGCCAGCCAACCAACCAACCAACCAACCAACCAACCAACCAACCAACCAACTAACCTGCCAGCGAGCCACTGAAACAATCTAACAACCAACACTGCCAGGCAGCCAACAAACCAAACCCTGCCAACCAGCCAGCCAACCATCCAACCTATCAACCAACCAATTAACCAACCAACCAACCAGTTAACTAGAGAGCCAGCCAACCAACCAGATAACTTACCCACCCACACACAAACCGACAAACCAGCCACTCACAAAACATCCAAACAACCAACCAACCACCCAACCAGCGAGCCAACCAACCAACCAACGAACCAACCACCCACCCAACCAGCCAGCCAGCCAACCAGCCAGCCAGCCATCCAGCCAGCCAACCAACCAACTAACCTGCCAGTCAGCCACCGTAACAATCTAACAACCAACCAGCAAATTAACCCTGCCAGGCAGCCAACAAACCAAACCCTACCACCCGCTAATCCACGAAGCCACCCACAAACCCAGCCAGCCAGCCAACCTATCAACCAACCAACCAAACAAATAACTAGACAGCCAGACAACCAACCAGCCAACTTACCCACCCACACACCAACCGACAAACCACCCACTCACCAATCATCCAAACAACCAACCAACCAACCAACCAACCAGCCAGCCAACCTATCAACCAACCAATTAACCAACCAACCAACCAACTAACTAGACAGCCAGTCAACCAACCAGCCAATTCACCCAC
>NC_072736.1:0-12500 GCF_026930045.1 Uloborus diversus | reverse complement strand
TCTTACAAACAACCAACCACCCAACCAGCCAGCCAACCAACCAAACAACCACCCAACCAGCCAGCCAGCCAGCCAGCCAGCCAACCAACCAACTAACCTGCCAGCCAGCCACCGAAACAATCTAACAACCAACCAGCCAACCAACCTTGCCAGGCAGCCAACAAACCAAACCATACCACCCGCTCACCCACCAAGCCACCCACCCAGCCAGCCAGCCAGCCAACCTATCAACCAACCAATTAACCAACCAACCAACCAACCAACTAACTAGAGAGCCAGCCAACCCACCAGCCAACTTACACACCCACACACCAACCGAAAAACCAGCCACTCACCAAACATCCAAACGACCAACCAACCACCCAACCAGATAGCCAACCAACCAACCAACCAACCAACCAACCAACCAACCACCCACCCAACCAGCCACCGAAACAATCTAACAATCAACTAGCAAACCAACCCTACCAGGCAGCCAACAAACCAAACCCTACCACCCACAAAGCCAGCCAGCCAGCCAACCTATCAACCAACCAACCAAACAACTAACTAGACAGCCAGTCAACCAACCAGCCAACTTGCCCACCCACACACCAACCGACAAACCAACCACTCACCAATCATCCAAACAACCATCCAGTCACACAACGAGCCAGCCAACCAACCAACCAACCAACCAACCAACCACCCAACCAGCCAACCAACCAACCACTTAACCTGCCAGCCAGGCACCGAAACAATCTAAGAACAAACCAGCCATCCAACCCTGCCAGGCAGCCAACAAGACAAACCCTACCACCCGCTCACCCGCCATGCCACCCACCTAGCCAGCCAACATATCAACCAACCAATTTACCAGCCAGCCAACCAACCAACCAACCAACCAACCAACCAACTTACCCACCCACTCACCACCCGACAAACCAGCCACTCACCAAACATCCAAACGACCATCCAGTCACACAACGAGCCAGCCAACCAACCAACGAACCACCCAACCAGCCAGCCAACCAACCAACCAACCAACCAACTAACCTGCCAGCCAGCCACTGAAACAATCTAACAACCAACACTGCCAGGCAGCCAACAAACCAAACCCTGCCAACCAGCCAGCCAACCATCCAACCTATCAACCAACCAATTAACCAACCAACCAACCAGTTAACTAGAGAGCCAGCCAACCAACCAGCCAACTTACCCACCCACACACAAACCGACAAACCAGCCACTCACAAAACATCCAAACAACCAACCAACCACCCAACCAGCGAGCCAACCAACCAACCAACCAACCACCCACCCAACCAGCCAGCCAGCCAACCAGCCAGCCAGCCATCCAGCCAGCCAACCAACCAACTAACCTGCCAGCCAGCCACCGAAACAATCTAACAACCAACCAGCCAACCAACCTTTCCAGACAGCCAAGAAACCAAACCATACCACCCGCTCACCCACCAAGTCACCCACCCAGCCAGCCTATCAACCAACCAATTAACCAATCAACCAACCAACTAACTAGACAGCCGGCCAACCAACCAACCAACTTACCCTCCCACACACCAACCGACAAACCAGCCACTCACCAAACATCCAAACGGCCATCCAACCACCCAACCAGCCAGCCAACCAACCAGCCAACCAACCAACCACCCAACCAGCCAGCTAGCCAGCCAAAAATGCAAAATGCTGCAATTATAAATTAAGAATAAAGATCCTCAGCAAAATCGTTATTGTTGCAGCTATGTCTAACACAGTTGGTGCATAATATTGAGCCCTTCAGTCCACTTTCAGACTTAACATTCACTATATCCAATGAACCCCTCAAAGGAAGCACAAGATTTGAGGCGCAGAAAGTGTTCTAGAGTAGAAGGCTTGACTGTTGCAATAGGAGGCAGATTATATTTCTGTGGTGCTTTCAATGTACCCATCAAAAATGACACTAGCTTTCCCATACTTAAAAGTGACCTATACACTGCATTGCCGGCATATTTCCTTGAAACTTGCAGATCATTACCAAAAAATATGATCGAGCAGGTATCTTCCATCTATTACATATGAGGCAGTGAGAAGCAAAGGATAATTATGTATGTGGCAAAATAAAAATTTTGAAATAAGCAGTACAAATGGTAGGTGAACCTCTCCTCTGTCTTGGGGCAAGAGATAGTAGTAGTAGACCTGGTAGTTGCTGCTGTACAGCATGATTAAAAACAAATCAATGAAAGCCTACGTAGGATGTTATCTTTAAACGCGTTGTACTCAAAACTTGAAAATGTCCACTTACATCCCTTTGCATCTCACTGCCCCATACATGACACCAGCTGTTCGTTCTGTGATGGTGGATGAATCTTTTGCATCAGATAATAGCACTTTAACGATACAGGATTTCTTTTCTTCTGAAACCAGATTTATCGAATACTCATTGAGGATCAGCGCATAACTCATACTAGAAGTTTTTAACAATTTGTTTTCCCATCTTAACTGTTCATATCATTCGGTGTAAATGATGGTTTGGGCTTACACATCTTTACAGATAGGAACTAATATCGTTACAGAGGCTAAAGACATAACTGCTTACCTCCTTCACAAAGAAATGTCTCCAAGTTGTTTGTCTTCAATATCCTTTAATATTACTACCCCAACGTTAAAGGCCTAGTCACAACTCGCCTTATCTTCAACAAACCGACCAGTATCAGCGAGCAAAACCACTACCAACTTGAGTCAATACACGTAGAGAGGGAAGAAACTTCTGGTGGCTTTAGAAACGGATTGTGATCTCCAAACTGGGAGACATCAAGGTGTGAATATTAAGCATTCTACTGTTGTATTGCTCATTGCTCTCATCAAGACTTGTTCTATCGTTGAATCACTACAAGTTCTGGACCACCCGGACGGACCCGAACTCCGTCGATGAAGTAATTAAGGGCCAGATTGTCTCTCACTTCTACAGGGCAGTCACAGAAAGCCAGATGAGACAGTTTCTCAACGTCCGCTGCTTGCTCCGGTTTTCTGGAAACGGGACTTCAACTGCAGACGGCTGAAATCTTTCTGGCACTTCTCACCGAAGCAAAACTCCAACGCAGATGTAAGGGCGGCGAAATCCAGACGCTGGCTGTCGGGAAGAATCTGTAGAATATCTGCTGCGTCACCTGTCAGGGATGCTGCAAGATGACACCCTTGGTAACCGAGTCCCATCCATTTGCTTCGGAAACTGTCTGGAACTGGGTCTTATGCACTTGCCATGAAAACTTGCCGTCAAATGTGGCGAGCTTAATTGAAGGTCTCGTGTAGCTGAATGTACAAAGTCAGAAGAACTGCTTCCAGACATCGCCAATTTCCTCTCTAAGTCTTTAACCGTTTACCCGCCAATGTTCCAAAAATGGAACATCATATTTAAGTGAAAATTTTCCCATGAAATAACATTAAAATAAACAAGTTTTTTTTAACACAGTTTAGTCTTATTTCAAAGTATTTTTTGATTTCCTGCTTGATTGTTTATATGTTTTCAATTATTTATTGCGATTTCAAAGATGAGTGTTTTTTTAGCTTTTTGCAACTTTTTCTTATAAAATTTACCAAAAATTGGTTTTTTCAGAAAATGTGATGATATTTATTATAGTTGTGAAAAATACTTCAATGTATGATTTTAAAATGCTTGTAGAAATGTACAATGATATTTCCGAAAGGTGTACCCCTTCAAAATAGCATGTTCCAATTTTGGAACATTGGCGCTTTTAGGGAGTCAAATTTCCAAGAAGTAAATTGTTCGATTTCCAAGGGGAAATTTCATTTTTCGTAATATATGTTTCTTTTTTTTTCTCATTTTGAATGTACTCTGATGCAGATGTTGGCAAAACCAAGTAAGTTTATATTTTGAAAGGATATGACGTTTCGTTTCGTTAGCAAAGAAAATAATAACAGTCTTCTGTTTGACGGACTATATGGCTCCGAATCCACACCTGCTCGGACAGCTGCATTGTCACGTAATAATAAAAAATAATATTAGTGAGAGTTTTATTCTTCATATTTTAAATGCAGTTCAATAATTCGCTAGCTTTGTTTTCGGGCGAAACGAAATTCTGTTTGACGTATACCAACTGTTCATAAATGTTAAAAAATGTCTACAAGATTTCTTACTGTAGAACAAGCTGTGGCTTATTTAGAGACATTGTCAGATTCGGATTTGTCAGATGTAGATATATGCCAATTACCCCCTGATGAACTAGGCAATATCACTGAGGAAGAATAGATGTTGACAGAGATGAAATCCTACAATTTTTTGGTTTGTTGCTATGTTTGTTGCTATAGTGGGTACCATTCTGTTCCTTCTGAAGATATGTATTGGAGCAGTGCAGAAGATACATCTGTGCCAATTGTACTAACAGTTATGCCTCAAAATTGTTTTCGAAAAATAAAAAACAACTTTCATTTTATGGACAACCATGAATTAAAACAAAATGACAAACTAAGAAAAGTTTTCCTTATTTACGAAGAATTGTGTAAAAACCCTCAACAATTTGGTGTATTTCATGAAAAATTAAGCATAGATGAATCTATGGTTCCCTACTACGGTCGGCATTCATGTAAAATGTTTATTAGATGAAAACCAATAAGATTCGGCTTCAAAATTTGGATGCTGTGCTCTTCAAGTGGATACCCATATTCCATGGAGATTTATTCAGGCAAAAAAGAAGGATCCCCTGATGTGCAATTAGGATCCAGAGTTGTAAATGATCTATTATCAGTTTTGACTGACACGTCTAAGCATGAAGTATACTTTGATAACTTTTTTACATCATATGACTTAATTTCTCAGCTATCAAAAAAAAAAAGTGTACGAGCAACAGGAACAATTCGTGAAAACCGAACTGGCCATTGTCCACGGAAATCCAAAAAGGCCCTTTCTAAAGAAGATCGCGGAAATTTTGACTATCGATCTGATGGATCAGTGTACATGTGCAGCTGGAAAGATAATGCAGTGGTTACAGTAGCATCTAATTGTTATACACATGAGCCACTTGCATCTGTAAAATGTTACTCAAATGCGCAGAAATGCAAGATAGATGTGCCACAACCTCATCTTATCAAGAGATACAATGAAGGAATGGGGGGTGTGGACGTCTTGGATAAACTTTTAGGGAGCTACAGACCTCATTTGAGGAGTAAAAAATGGTGGTGGAATCTTTTTAGTAATGCGCTGAATATTTCAGTTGTAGCTAGTTGGTTACTTCATTATGATTTACACGAAGTCAAGATGAAGCATTTAGAGTTCCGAAGAGAAATAACTCACCTCCTTAGAAAAAAAGTACGAGTGGAAAGTCCTCCAGGGCCTCGTTGTCATTTACATAAACGGTCAAGAATGTCTGACGGACATTATATTGTATCTGCATCCCAAGGACGTTGTGCGGTGTGCAAAAAAATACGACTAAGAAATGTTTCCATTGCGACAAACGACTTCACCAGCAACGCTTCCTTTCATATGATGGGCATTAGATATTTCAGTATTGGATTTTCTGAATTCTGATATGTACACAAATGCAATTTAAAATATTATTTTTTCCGCAATAAAGTATGCTAAGATAAAAACCGCATTCAAAACCTCTTAGTTTAAAAAAATTCTCTGAAAAAAAAAATTCATGCAAAACGCCAATGTTCCAAAAATGGAACACACTGAAAATCATAGTAAAAATTTTTTTTCTGGAAATTTTATTTTATTTCTGTATTTACTAGACATAAATAGACATAATTACAAAAAATTACTCAAATTTGATCATCCGTCAATAGTTCGGCGGTTAAACGGTTAATTTTCTCCTCCACGTGCTTTTCAACGGTGGCAATACGGTTTCGTACGGGATTGAATCTTTCGTCAAATTTTACTTCGATTTTGTTTTGCACTGCGATAAATCGGCCTTCAACAGCCTCAAATTTTCTTTCAACAGCGTCAACTCGATGCTCTATGTTATTAAATTTAATTTCCATCATAGTCTTTACCGAATTAAGGTCGTTTTTAATTTCTTCTTGGTTAGAAGCTTGGTCATTTTTCAGCATCGCTAAATCACTTTTCAATTGTTCTTGATTAGCCGCCGGTTTATTTTCCAGTTGCTCTTGATTAACAGTGGTGTCGTTTTTTAATTGTTCTTGATTTGCCGTAAAACTTGCAGTCAAATCACTTTTCAATTGTACTTGATTTGCAGTCAAATCACTTTTCAATTGTACTTGATTTGCAGTCAAATCACTTTTCAATTGTACTTGATTTGCAGTCAAATCACTTTTCAATTGTACTTGATTTGCAATCAAATCACTTTTCAATTGTACTTGATTTGCAGTCAAATCACTTTTCAATTCTTCTTGATTTGCAGTCAAATCACTTTTCAATTCTTCTTGATTTGCAGTCAAATCAATTTTTGCTGAGTTGATTGCTTCCAATAATTTGTTTATCTGTTCCTCCATTGCACGCGTTATGACCATAAATATAAAGTCTGAATTCAAAGTCTTTGTGAAAAAATGTCCAAGGTCACACGTATTCCAAGAAAATCCTGAAGAAGCTCCACGTTGGATGGCAATAAATACGAGTCCGGTGCAGCTTTAAACTTTCTTTAAATGACGCCACAGTTCTTGAGAAAACACAGGAGATTTATTTACAGCTATGTACAAGAAATGCAGTTACAACTGCTAAATCAATCATCAGCAATTATGCAAATATCAATTTAACACCGTAAGCACAACGGTCACTCACGTATTTACTTTCAAATACGCAAAAACACAGCGAAAAAAAAGGCTAGTACACACAGAGCTAAATACATGCTCTCAGCCCAACGGCTCAGGCCAGTCTGACTTTGAACCTGCCCCATGGCTATTTATAAACCTCGAAAGAGACTCCTCAAAATTCCACAAGATTCCCGAAGTTTCCTTCATTTTCTTTTTATTCATTCACAAACCTTATCATTCAGAAATGAAGGGAGCATATACTTCATTTGGATGTAAAAGAGTTCAGGAACTTTTAGAACTCTTTTACTGTGAGGCAAACGGATAGATTTCAATGAAAGATATCCATTGAATGAAACCCTTGCAGTCGTTCCTCTATTAATAGTTTTCTCTAGTATGTAAATAGTTTTTTGTATATTCATTACAAGAAACTATTTACAGGTTACGTTACTACAATAATTTTTAGATGAAAAATAATGGAATAAACGCCAAATTTAGCCCGATTACAGAAAATTAATCACAAAAATAATTTATATTTACAAAATTTGTAGCAATATGCACTAATATATAGCATAAATTTCAGTACAAATTAGTAGAATAAATGATAATTTGATTTATTTTTTGGTGCATGAAATGAGTGATCCCAAACAAAAATATAGTCGTCCAAAAATTCTTTACGCTCTCAAAAATTATAGCCCAGATAACAGGTAAAGCCGTCACAGATCTGTCCAGAGGTGAACGCAGATCTCCCCTCCCCACTACCTACCTCCTCTCGCATTGACCCTAATGTTCTAAAATGTAAGCTTTGGTCTTTGTAGGAAAAGATACAAAACAAAAAGAGAGCTACTTGCAAATCGTATTTTTTTTTTGAATTAAATTTTCTGTATTACTGAAAGCACTTCAAGTAAAAATAAAAACAAATATCTTGAATAATTCCTGCCAACCTGCCATAAATTTCTCCTTTCCTTCCGACCTTGGTTGGGAGGGAACAGAGGAACGACTGCAAGGGCTTCATTCAATGGATATCTTTCATTGAAATCTATCCGTTTGCCTCACAGTAAAAGAGTTCTAAAAGTTCCTGAGTGGCAAGGAGTAGCGGTTATCTCCCCTCATCCCCCCTCTTGCTCCTCCGTACACCCTCAAATTCCAACCAGTTATCTCAAAAAATTAACTTACTGCACACGTAACACGTACATTCAGCCAGAAGTACGTCCATTGCTTAATCCGGATCCGTCTCCACTACTATAACACAACGAATCAAGCAATTGGTTCTTCCGGATATGTAAACACCTAGAACTTGTTAAATCTACTTTGATTTGCTCCTTCTCATCGATCCGCAGCGCGGATACGGATTTGTTGCCAACAAAATTAAAGTTTCTATCAAGCGCGCAGCATTTTCCTTGGTACCGTTGCCTTCCAAAAAATCTGCTCGGATCTGCGTTTCTTAATCTCGGATTTGTGGATCGATCAATCTTTTCTCGGATCGTATTCACGGATCCGTATCCGAGTCCGACGAGACATCTCGAGCGGAAACGAAAAAGTTTATGGCGCCATAGACAAAAAGGAATGGCGCCAGTTAGTCTACTTAAAGGCGGAAAGCGCCAAATGCATTTTCGATGGAGGAAAACACGTTTTTTATTTTTAATTTTAATTTCCTTTTCTTTCAGGCGGGTTCTCTTCGCCCGATGCCTCCGTTTTCCCTTCTAATTGTCCCCTCCGTAGGCTCGCTCCGCGCAGTCGCGAGCCTACGGAGGGGACAATTAGAAGGGAAAACGGAGGCATCGGGCGAAGGGAACCCGTCTATTTCTGTACTTTCTTGCGCTGAACAATAAGCCCACGTGGTCTAACGTTACTGACCGGTACTGTAGCGTGTCCCGGTAGACTAGCCATTGGTCAGTTGACATTCCCACGTGGTCTAACGTTACTGACCGGTACTGTAGCGTGTCCCGGTAGACTAGCCATTGGTCAGTTGACATTCCCACGTGGTCTAACGTTACTGACCGGTACTGTAGCGTGTCCCGGTAGACTAGCCATTGGTCAGTTGACATTCCCACGTGGTCTAACGTTACTGACCGGTACTGTAGCGTGTCCCGGTAGACTAGCCATTGGTCAGTTGACATTCCCACGTGGTCTAACGTTACTGACCGGTACTGTAGCGTGTCCCGGTAGACTAGCCATTGGTCAGTTGACATTCCCACGTGGTCTAACGTTACTGACCGGTACTGTAGCGTGTCCCGGTAGACTAGCCATTGGTCAGTTGACATTCCCACGTGGTCTAACGTTACTGACCGGTACTGTAGCGTGTCCCGGTAGACTAGCCATTGGTCAGTTGACATTCCCACGTGGTCTAACGTTACTGACCGGTACTGTAGCGTGTCCCGGTAGACTAGCCATTGGTCAGTTGACATTCCCACGTGGTCTAACGTTACTGACCGGTACTGTAGCGTGTCCCGGTAGACTAGCCATTGGTCAGTTGACATTCCCACGTGGTCTAACGTTACTGACCGGTACTGTAGCGTGTCCCGGTAGACTAGCCATTGGTCAGTTGACATTCCCACGTGGTCTAACGTTACTGACCGGTACTGTAGCGTGTCCCGGTAGACTAGCCATTGGTCAGTTGACATTCCCACGTGGTCTAACGTTACTGACCGGTACTGTAGCGTGTCCCGGTAGACTAGCCATTGGTCAGTTGACATTCCCACGTGGTCTAACGTTACTGACCGGTACTGTAGCGTGTCCCGGTAGACTAGCCATTGGTCAGTTGACATTCCCACGTGGTCTAACGTTACTGACCGGTACTGTAGCGTGTCCCGGTAGACTAGCCATTGGTCAGTTGACATTCCCACGTGGTCTAACGTTACTGACCGGTACTGTAGCGTGTCCCGGTAGACTAGCCATTGGTCAGTTGACATTCCCACGTGGTCTAACGTTACTGACCGGTACTGTAGCGTGTCCCGGTAGACTAGCCATTGGTCAGTTGACATTCCCACGTGGTCTAACGTTACTGACCGGTACTGTAGCGTGTCCCGGTAGACTAGCCATTGGTCAGTTGACATTCCCACGTGGTCTAACGTTACTGACCGGTACTGTAGCGTGTCCCGGTAGACTAGCCATTGGTCAGTTGACATTCCCACGTGGTCTAACGTTACTGACCGGTACTGTAGCGTGTCCCGGTAGACTAGCCATTGGTCAGTTGACATTCCCACGTGGTCTAACGTTACTGACCGGTACTGTAGCGTGTCCCGGTAGACTAGCCATTGGTCAGTTGACATTCCCACGTGGTCTAACGTTACTGACCGGTACTGTAGCGTGTCCCGGTAGACTAGCCATTGGTCAGTTGACATTCCCACGTGGTCTAACGTTACTGACCGGTACTGTAGCGTGTCCCGGTAGACTAGCCATTGGTCAGTTGACATTCCCACGTGGTCTAACGTTACTGACCGGTACTGTAGCGTGTCCCGGTAGACTAGCCATTGGTCAGTTGACATTCCCACGTGGTCTAACGTTACTGACCGGTACTGTAGCGTGTCCCGGTAGACTAGCCATTGGTCAGTTGACATTCCCACGTGGTCTAACGTTACTGACCGGTACTGTAGCGTGTCCCGGTAGACTAGCCATTGGTCAGTTGACATTCCCACGTGGTCTAACGTTACTGACCGGTACTGTAGCGTGTCCCGGTAGACTAGCCATTGGTCAGTTGACATTCCCACGTGGTCTAACGTTACTGACCGGTACTGTAGCGTGTCCCGGTAGACTAGCCATTGGTCAGTTGACATTCCCACGTGGTCTAACGTTACTGACCGGTACTGTAGCGTGTCCCGGTAGACTAGCCATTGGTCAGTTGACATTCCCACGTGGTCTAACGTTACTGACCGGTACTGTAGCGTGTCCCGGTAGACTAGCCATTGGTCAGTTGACATTCCCACGTGGTCTAACGTTACTGACCGGTACTGTAGCGTGTCCCGGTAGACTAGCCATTGGTCAGTTGACATTCCCACGTGGTCTAACGTTACTGACCGGTACTGTAGCGTGTCCCGGTAGACTAGCCATTGGTCAGTTGACATTCCCACGTGGTCTAACGTTACTGACCGGTACTGTAGCGTGTCCCGGTAGACTAGCCATTGGTCAGTTGACATTCCCACGTGGTCTAACGTTACTGACCGGTACTGTAGCGTGTCCCGGTAGACTAGCCATTGGTCAGTTGACATTCCCACGTGGTCTAACGTTACTGACCGGTACTGTAGCGTGTCCCGGTAGACTAGCCATTGGTCAGTTGACATTCCCACGTGGTCTAACGTTACTGACCGGTACTGTAGCGTGTCCCGGTAGACTAGCCAGGTCAGTTGACATTCCCACGTGGTCTAACGCTACTGACCGGTACTGTAACGTGTCTGAACGGTGTCCCGGTAGACTAGCCATTGGTCAGTTGACATTCCCACGTGGTCTAACGTTACTGACCGGTACTGTAGCGTGTCCCGGTAGACTAGCCATTGGTCAGTTGACATTCCCACGTGGTCTAACGTTACTGACCGGTACTGTAGCGTGTCCCGGTAGACTAGCCATTGGTCAGTTGACATTCCCACGTGGTCTAACGTTACTGACCGGTACTGTAGCGTGTCCCGGTAGACTAGCCATTGGTCAGTTGACATTCCCACGTGGTCTAACGTTACTGACCGGTACTGTAGCGTGTCCCGGTAGACTAGCCATTGGTCAGTTGACATTCCCACGTGGTCTAACGTTACTGACCGGTACTGTAGCGTGTCCCGGTAGACTAGCCATTGGTCAGTTGACATTCCCACGTGGTCTAACGTTACTGACCGGTACTGTAGCGTGTCCCGGTAGACTAGCCATTGGTCAGTTGACATTCCCACGTGGTCTAACGTTACTGACCGGTACTGTAGCGTGTCCCGGTAGACTAGCCATTGGTCAGTTGACATTCCCACGTGGTCTAACGTTACTGACCGGTACTGTAGCGTGTCCCGGTAGACTAGCCATTGGTCAGTTGACATTCCCACGTGGTCTAACGTTACTGACCGGTACTGTAGCGTGTCCCGGTAGACTAGCCATTGGTCAGTTGACATTCCCACGTGGTCTAACGTTACTGACCGGTACTGTAGCGTGTCCCGGTAGACTAGCCATTGGTCAGTTGACATTCCCACGTGGTCTAACGTTACTGACCGGTACTGTAGCGTGTCCCGGTAGACTAGCCATTGGTCAGTTGACATTCCCACGTGGTCTAACGTTACTGACCGGTACTGTAGCGTGTCCCGGTAGACTAGCCATTGGTCAGTTGACATTCCCACGTGGTCTAACGTTACTGACCGGTACTGTAGCGTGTCCCGGTAGACTAGCCATTGGTCAGTTGACATTCCCACGTGGTCTAACGTTACTGACCGGTACTGTAGCGTGTCCCGGTAGACTAGCCATTGGTCAGTTGACATTCCCACGTGGTCTAACGTTACTGACCGGTACTGTAGCGTGTCCCGGTAGACTAGCCATTGGTCAGTTGACATTCCCACGTGGTCTAACGTTACTGACCGGTACTGTAGCGTGTCCCGGTAGACTAGCCATTGGTCAGTTGACATTCCCACGTGGTCTAACGTTACTGACCGGTACTGTAGCGTGTCCCGGTAGACTAGCCATTGGTCAGTTGACATTCCCACGTGGTCTAACGTTACTGACCGGTACTGTAGCGTGTCCCGGTAGACTAGCCATTGGTCAGTTGACATTCCCACGTGGTCTAACGTTACTGACCGGTACTGTAGCGTGTCCCGGTAGACTAGCCATTGGTCAGTTGA